>NC_056736.1:405857620-406037927 GCF_019279795.1 Protopterus annectens
AGGCCCGGGAGAAAGTCTCCAGATGTATGTCTTTGTAACGTGGGAGGAAACCGGAGCACCCGGAGGAAACCCACACACATGTAGGGAGGACATGCAGACTCCGCACAGGAGGCACCTCAGCCAAGAATCGAACTGGAGAACCTCTTGCTGTGAGGTGACAATGCTACTGCTGCACCACTGCGCCGTCTATAGATATACATATATATATATATATATATATATATATATATATATATATATGTATGTGTGTGTATTTGATATATGTATATTTATATCTGCAAAAAGAACAATACCCACAGGGTACATAGACAATCAATTTGTCCACAATTAATAGTTTACTGAGATATTGTGAACCTCCCCTATGTTTATAATGACTAAAATGGGAACCCAAAGTTTGTCCCCTAAGAAAAGAAAATGGACATTTTGGTGTAAGAATTTCAGGCAATTCATTATCAGCCCGTAAAATACTCCAATGATGATCAATGATGTCTCTGAATATGTTATTATGCCCAAAAGTAGTAACAAATCTAATGGGTGAGGTCCCATCCAAATTCTTATCTTTATATTCCAATAGCATATATATCTCTTGTGTAGTTGCCCAGTTACTGGCAGAAATAATATTATCATGTTGATATCCCCTATTTTTAAACCTATGGATCAAATCCTGTTTATAATTTTCATAGGAGTTATCAGTAGAACAAATGCATCTATTTCTTAAAAATTGGGACTTGGGAATATTCCTGGTGATATGTCTAGGATGGAAACTGGTGGCAAGGTCTTATACTCAGGGTGTTTACAAAAGGCCTTGGTACTAAGTGTATGGTCAAACTTCCTAGTAATGGTGACCTCCAAAAAGTTGATTTGCTGGGCATCATAGTTAACTGTAAATTCAGTACCCACTTGTGATCATTCAAATATTGTATAAATTCTTGCAAATAAGAACAGTCAGCCCTCCAAACCATCCAACAATCATCCAGGTAACGTCTCCGTACATCAATCTCATTGAAATAGATATGTTTGATGTCATAAATCAATTCTTCTTCCAAATAACTCTTAAACAGGTCCGCATAGATGGGAGCAAAAGATGCTCCCATCACAGTACCCTTGACCTGTCAGTAGCATTCCACATGAAAATAGAACACATTTTTATTCAGAATGTGTTCTGCAAGTCATACTAATAAGGTGTTGAAACCTGGAGAGTATAATTCAGCCTTATTTAACCAGTATTCAAGGGCTTCCAAACCAGCCCAGTGGGGAATGTTAGTATGCAGTGCCGTTACATCCAACGTACACATGAACCAAACTTGATCTAACTGCATATCTAAAATGATCTTTAGAAATTGAGTGGTATTCTGAATTCTTGATCTGACAAAGCACAACAAAAGTTTAAGATATTGTGTCAAAAAGACTTTCAGAGGCTCAGTCAAGAAGCCTCTGCCTGAAGCAGTAGGTTTGTCAGGTGGCTTCTGTAAATCCTTATGAATTTTTGGTAGCAAGTATAAATATTGACATTGAGGGTCTGGTACCAAGATGATGTATATTGGAATTGGTGATAATACCCTCCTCCAAGGTCAATCTAAGAAGCTCATCAATTTCTTTCTTAAATTTTATTGTGGAGTCCAAGGGCATATGCATATAAAATCTGCCGTCAGACATTTGTCTATTGGCCTCGGCCAAGTAAGTTGACCAGTCCGTCACAACAATGGCCCCACCCTTAGCTGGTAAAATAACCCATTCCTTGTTATTCTTAAGATTGGTTAAGACCTCCTGTTCGCTCTGGGAAAGAATGGAACATATTATATTGGATTCCCATGTCTGAAAATACAAGTCTTTAAGTACACATTCCTGAAAAATAGAAACCTGCTTATGCATGGGGGGTATAAAAGATGACTTGCGAAATTTGAATTCAGTAGATCTTTGAGGCTTAGAATCAGAGCCAAAAAATAACTTGAGATTTAATAAACGACAGAAAGCAATTACATCATTAGCCAGGACGTCTTCACTAACAAAGTAACCTGGGACAAAATTTAAACCTTTATTCAAACAGTTGTGTTTCAGCATCAGATAAATTAGTCGAGGAAATATGTACATTGCATGTGCCTTCTAGCATAGTATTAACAGTTCTAGCAAATTCTCTATATTATCTGCCTGGTCTGTTTTCTCCCCCTAAAGGGTTGTCGATAGTTCATTTTTTTGAAACAGGTGAATCTTGAGTGTGATAGGTCTCAACATCAGTTACAGAAGATGATTCATCCCCAGAATTCCCACTATGACTACTCCTAGATTGTGTCTCACCTTCATAAATCTTCACCTCCTCAAAAATGGATCTTACTTTGGATATATATCTATCATGTGTGCATAATATGGAATGAGAACATCCACAAAACCCACTGATGCTTTTTGTTGGGCCTTAGTCCATTCCTCTAATAGGGTGTCATCAACAAAACTAACCAACAGCTGTATGCGTATTCTAAGACCCCGAGGTGTTATACCCTTAGTTTTGGTATGCCTTAAAAGTTTAAGGTGCCACACGTTTGTTCTAAGTCCCTTCATGCTCTTTGTTTATTAAAAACATGGTTAAAGATGTTAACTGGATCAGTGGCACTGATGTCATCTGTGCCTTGATGTGATGGACCTAACCCAAAGGCTTGTAAGTCGTTTCTATCGGCAGAGAGTCCCTACAATATTGTAATCAAATCCATACCAACCCTAATATATTTCTACTTTAAATACAGTGTTCATCGTTGAAAAACACCAATGCAAAATGTATAACAAACTGAAACTGACTGACCTTAACAGTTATTAATGTATAAAGAACATAATGCTGCCAAACACATTTGCTTACAAAATATCAGTGCCCATTTGTAGAGATTCTTCCTGTAATGAAAAATAATGTAGACAAGTATAATTCAAATATTATACAGGCCTAAATTGTGACTCTGAGAAAGTAATGGCACAATGACATGCAATAACATGCGTTGAAAGATTACACTTGCAAATGTTTCATGTGCTTACAAAAAATATAGTGCCCATTAATGAAAATTCATCCTGTAATGATGAAATAAGCAACTGAAGTTCGAGTTATGCATACCTAAATGTGCAAGCCTAAATTATGACTAGAAAAATGGTGGCACAATCACATACAATAACAAGTCAAGTAAGCACCCCCTAAGTACTAAAGAATTCACAAGCATACATGAAAGACATATATGTGCCAACAATTGTATTTAAATGTCACTTAATTGAACTGAGTGTTATAGTCCCAATGCCCAGTAGCTACTTACAAAATTGTTGTATAAAAAACAACTACAACAATGTCCATTCAGGTTTGTGGGTACCCAAAGTCAAAAAAACAGTTCGTAAAGTCAACGACCCAAAGGATAAAGACCAATTGTTCCCCGCATTGATATTCAAACACCTGTTCCTTGCCTTATGTCATGAAATTCAAGGGAACCAAGTCCAATTCCATTAATACTAATTGCATCGCATAATCAGTAACCGAAGGGAGAAGAAGAGTGGCTCCAATCTTGTCTGTTCAGACCAAAGATTGAAGTATTCCAACAGGCGTCAGCAAACGTCTAAAAGCTGTACACTCCCAAAAAATGAACTCCGCACAGTTATACTAGAAAAATACACAGTAGCTCCGTTCCATGGATCGATAAAATAAAAAAATGAAGCTAGTATTTGGACTAATAATCCAAGTAGTGTATCTGCTACTAATGCTGAAAGTTACACAGGCACCAATACACAGCTAAAAGCTGCACAATACCCAAAAAATGAACTCCACACAGTTATACTTCAGAAATACACAGTACCTCCATTCTGTGGGTTGGGTAGAAAGGAAAATGAAGCTAGTAACTGGGCCAGTAATCAAAATGGTGCATCTGCCACTAATTTGAAAGTTCCACACTCAAGCCGACAGCGGAAACTGTGAGCAGTACAGAAAATATGGCTCCGCAAGTACGGCAGGTGCAAACAGCCAAACCAAATAGAACTCAAACAGAAAAAACAGCCAGCACCAAGCTGATGGAACAAAACTTCATTTATTCAATGTAGCAACACCATCAGGGTAATGGGGAAACCACAGTACCCGTAAGAATCAGACAGGTTTCGGCATAACCTGCCTTCCTCAGTGATCACAAATAACTGAATAATACAGACATTTTATATACATATAAGGTCACCGGCACAAACATCTCCTATTGGTTAATTATAAATGCTCATTTAAACCTGGGGTAAACAAACCACCTAGCTTAATTATCCAACTTCTTTCTTTTTGATTTAATATAGTATGCCAGCCCACCTGTTAGATGTCCTTCATGGATGCATCTGCAGTCATAACAAGTGGGTTGTCCTGTCCAGCCCTGCACGTCATCTCTGCTGGTCTTCGGTATAAAAGCATCAGCCGACACCATTTTCCTCAGTCTTTAAGCAGAAGGTCGGATCCAGAGATTACTTCTACGAATAATACTTGAAGACTTCTAAAGCTACTCTTTCTTGCTCAGCCGATGTCAGAAAAAAGTTAACAATTGTTTAACCTGTGGGAAACAAATACCTCATAAAGATTTCCACTCTTACTGTCTGCCTTGTTTAGGCCCAGCCAGCAGCCTGTTCGAAACCACGGCAAAGCAAAGAAAACTGCTCAAAGTACAGCTGAACCTATTCTTACAACTGAGGCCCCTGCTACAACTCTTGAATCGACCTCAGAAATTTTACCACGGTGACTGACTTATCAGATACCATCCCCTTGGATGTCTCTACCCCAGCACGTGGTACTGCTAGGCCTCCAGCAGCCATGTCCATTAAGGCCTTCGCCAGGGCTAAAGCAGCCAAGACTACTAAATCAGTGCCTGTTAAACCCCTCATCCAGGCCCTCTTCTAGTTCTCAAATGCTTTGGCAGAAGATTTAATTTCTTTAATTAGAGGATCTCAATCTCACCCAGACAGGGCCTCTCAGCCCCCAGAGAAGAGACCTAGGGCAGAGCCCCCTGAGCCAGTGTCTTCTGATGATTCTGCTCATGAATCAGACATAACTGACCAGCCTGAGGCTCCCTTTCCAATTTGAAGATTCTGATGCTGAAGAATCCATTCCAGCTGCTTCCCCACCAGAAGAATTCTCCTTTGGAGAAACCCTGCATGCCATGCGAGAACAGTTCCAATGGCAGCAACAGGATTTTTCAGACTCCAGAAAAGACTTAGGACTTTTCTGCACCTACCACAGCACAGGCCCTTAGCTATACCTCCTGTTCTCTCTGTGGTGGATGATGCTTTCAATGATGTTTGCCAGATTCTTTACCCCCAGCCCCTGCCAAACCAGACAGATTTTACAGGGTGCCAGATACTCATCACCACCTTTACAAGGCTCCTCTTGCAGACCCAGAAACTATATCCCAGGGTCCCAAGGCAGTAGCCGCAACCACAGCTAAAACCCTATTCCTTCTGATAGGGAAGCAAGGTCACTAGACAGATGGGGTAAAAGGTCTACACTTCAGCTACTCTCTCAGCTAGAGCTTTAAACTGTCAGTTTCACATGATACAATACCAAGAGTTTATGCTTGATCAGTTAACTAAAAGCTAACTACTGATGAATCTCTTGATAAGAAATATGTATTAGAGATGGTAAATAACATACAACAGGTTAGCAACCATTCTTTAAAATGTGGCTATGATGCACTGGAGGCTTCATTTAGATCAGCCATGACAGGCACAGTGATAAGAAGACATGCATGGTTAAAGGAACAAGCTTTACCGGATCATGTTAAAGCTAAGTTGCTAGATGCTCCTATGGACAAGACAAGTTTGTTTGGTACACCTGCCCAGCAGGTCATGAAGAAAATGGAAGAAAAGGCAAAATCTGTTCAAGCTGTTAAAGATTTCCTGCAAGACCAACCCCAAGGTTTAGCAGGAACTGTTGGTCCTTTCCTGACTCTGCAAAATTTCAAAGGGGCAGGAATAGGCGTTCCAGAGGCAGAACCCAATCCAGAGGAGGTGCCTACAGAGACAGTGGCAAGGTAACAACAGAGGCACAGACACAGCCACTGCCTCTACATCAGCACAGTCACTGTGACTTAATCCACAGATAGCAGCTCCTCTAGGCGGAAAGTTAACCTTATTTTCAAAGAACTGGCACTACATAACAAAAGACAAGTGGATTTTACAAACCATAGATCAAGGTTACCGGTTTCACTTCCACACTTTACCAGTCAAAAGAGGAATGCCAAATCTACCTCCACATCAAAACAGAGGCTCAGATAATGGAGTTAGCAAACATGAGAGCTGTGGAAAGAGTGCCAACAGCAGAACAAGGAAAGGGGTTCTACTCCAGACTATTCCTAGTTCCAAGAAAGGAAAAAGTTGGAGACCAATTCTCGACCTGTCCACCTTAAATACATACATCATCGTCCCAAAATTCAAAATGCTGACCCTACAGCAACTTCTTCCCATGCTGGGCAAGGAGTCTTGGCTGGTAACTCTAGATCTCAAGGAGGCATACCTGCACCAATCTGCAGAAGATACCTCAGATTTCTTGCAGGATCAGAGCACTTTCAATTCTCAGCATTGCCCTTTGGTATTCACAAAATGCCTGGCATCAGTAAATTGCAGACTACAGGGGATTCAAATTTATCCATACCTGGCCTGCTAAGGGGACAACAAAAGCAAGCTGACAACAGATTTACAAAGGGTCATTTACTTGCTACAAGGACTGGGATACACAGTCAATTTACAAAAGTCAAGGCTGATACCATCCCAAACAAGGACATTCTGAATTGGACACAGTACAACAAATGGCATTCCTGTCTACAGAAAAACAAAAAGAACTTCCTCTTTACTTCTTGGCACTAACAAAACTGAACAAGTTAACAGCAAGAAAATTTCTACAGGCCTTGGGCTTCATGGCATCATGCATAATCTTGGTCCCATTTGCCAGACTACATATGAGGAAACTACAGTGGTACCTAAAGAATTTATGGTCCCAACACAGACACAGTCTAGAAACAGAAATCCCACTAATTCCATGCTTAAAACAGGAGTTTCTATGGTGGGCTTAGGCATGCCAGTCAAACCCAGGCCTGCCCTTCCGCAGATGTCAACCAAGCCAGACCATCACAACAGACGCTTCAGATCTAGGATGGGGGGCCCACATGCTGGACAAATGCGTGCAAGGATTGTGGACACAGGATCAAATTCACCTGCACATCAATCTAAAAGAAATGCTGGCAGTACAACTGGCAATCCAAAAGTTCAAACCTTTCCTCAAAGAGGGCCAGTTGATGATAAGGACAGACAACACCACAGTCATGTGGTACATCAACAAACAGGGAGGCACTCATTCATACCCCTATGCAGAATGACCTTGGAGCTGTGGACCCTGGCACTCAGCTACAACATTCAGTTACAGGCAATATTTGTACCGGGAAAGACAATACTCTAGCAGACATACTAAGCAGAACCACTATGGAAGCTGCACCCGGACAGCATCAACACCATCTCAAACAAATGGGGAATGCCACAGATAGACCTATTATCACCTCTCAATCACCAGCTCAAAAATTCTGCACGAGGACATTCCACCCACTAGCATGGAAAGTGGACTCACTCTCCTTCAACTGGAAAGGCCTAACAGCATATGCATTTCCTCCTCTTCCTCTGATACACAAGGTACTACTAAAGATCAAGGAAGAACGTCCAAGGATAATCCTGATAGCCCCAAACTGGCCAAGACAACACTGGTATCCACTACTGAAGAGCATGTCTCGAACAACATGTGGCCAATACCCCTGATGCCTTTGATGTTAACTCAGAACAACTACAGCATCATACATCCAAACCTAAAACGCTGCAACTGACTGCATGGAACATCACATAGCAGCAGCTAATCCAGAACTTTCCCAAAGAGTTAAAGACATTATTCTTGAAGCACGCAGACCTTCAACAAGAAAGAACTATGCTGGAAAATGGAAAAGGTTTGTCATTTAAAGATGTGTCAAACATAGATATGCCTAACATTCTGGAGTATCTGGCGAACTTCTTCATTCAGGCCTGTCCTACTCCTCCATCAAGATACATGCATCAGCTATTTCAGCAGAATACAGCTTTGATCCTCCTGTTTTTCACACCCTTTGCTCAGGCAGTTCCTCAGAGGAATCAAGAATGTAAAACCTCCCAGGAAACCACCATTACCAGCTTGGGACTTAAACTTTGTGCTAGAAAAGTTGACACTAGCACCCTTTGAACCAGCAGCAACAGCAGACCTACAACACCTGTCATGGAAAACTGCTTTCCTACTGGCAATTACTTCAGCAAGGAGGGTTTCAGAACTACAGGCCTTAATGGCAGTGCAACCCTTCCTAATCTTCCACCAAGATAGAGTGTCCTTGAGGACTAATCCTACATTTATGCCTAAGGTGGTATCCAGAGTATCTTTAAACCAGGCAATCCACCTACCTTCCTTCTTTCCCAACCCACAAAACAGAGGGAAAGAATACTGCATACCTTGGATGTACATAGACAGCTACGCTACTACTTGGACAGAACAAAAATAGCAGAAAGACTGACCAACTTTTGTAGCCTATGCAACTGGAAGGGAAGGAAAAGCTATTTCCAAACAGACAATCTCCAAATGGATAGGAAATTGCATACGATACTGTTACTCCTTCCATGGAAAACCAATTCCACAGAACATAAGACCTCATTCTACAAGGGCAACAGCCACTACCACAGCCTTCTTACGGTGGCAACCAAAGACATTATTCTACTTGGACCTCCGTGCATACATTTGCCAAGCATTATAATTTGCCTCTTTATTCCAGATCCCGAGCAGGGTTTGCCACTGCTGTACTGCAAGGGATCTTAAACACACCATAATCTACCTTTATCCTCCTCCCTAGTTGGCTATGGTATTCTACCATGACTGCAGATGCATCCATGAAGGACATAGTACAGTTTTGTACCTACCATAAATGTAGATGTCCGAACTGGATAGCATCTGCAGTCATCCCTCCTTCCCTCTGTGGTACTCTAGGGTGTTTACCCTCCTAATAGCTAGCTGTTGGGGGAGTCTTTATGGTGTATTTGTTTGTATATATGTACATATATGCTTATTGTTGTGTTTACCTCTATCTATTTGGAAACATTGGCATCTATCCAAATTTTACCCTGCAAGAGGGCTACTGGCATCTGGGGCAAGAAACACTGAGGAAAATGGCGCTGATGCTTTTATACCGATACAAGACCAGCAGAGATGACCGGGTGGGACATCAGGACCGGACTTTGGAATCCGGCCGACTGCAGGGCTGCCTGACGACAGGACAACCCACTTGTTATGACTGCAGATGCTATCCAGTTCGGACATCTACATTTATGGTAGGTACAAAACTGTACTTTCTAGCAGCCTCAATGTGATCATTTATAACAAATCTAAACTGTGCTGAGCTGTGTTTGATTGAATGTTTGTATAAAGCACTGGAAACCCTTTTATTCCTGATATCACTCGTGTTCGGATATAGGAATATGTAGGGATCTAGAGGTTTGACCAACACAAAAGGCAGTACATGAACAAGTTGCCAAATAAATAAGCCAGTCAGTGCTACAAAATTTAATATCATAAACCATCGCTGTATTCTTACTAGTGAATTGATTGGACATCAGCATATATCTGCAAAAAGAACAATGCCCACAGGGTATACAGCCAATCAGTTTGTCCCCAGTTAATGATAGTTGTTTACTGAGAGATTGTGAACCTTCCCTATGTTTATAATGACTAAAATGGGAACCCAAAGTTTGTCCCCTACAAAAAAAAAATAGACATTAGAATATGCATAAAGCCATTGGTTAGTTTTGTTGATGACACCCTGTTAGAGGAATGGACTAAGGCCCAACAAAAAGCATCAATGGGTTTTGTGGATGTTCTCATTTCATATTATGAATGCATAGTAGATAAATATATATCCGAAGTAAGATCTATTTGTGAGGAGGTGAAGATTTATGAAGGTGTGAGACACATTATGTTGCTTACTTTAACCAACTTGTTAAAGAACTATTTACATTAGAGGAGCAGTTAAAGGACTAAAAAGTTCAAAAATATAATAGGGATATTGGTGATTACCAGAGGAGTATGCTTTTCGGGTTCCAAAAGAATGTTAAATTTGCCATTCAAGAATCTACTAAATTGCCATATAAAAATAAATGACCTAGGTCTATTTTCAAGAAATCTAGGAGTAGTGATAGTGGGACTTTTGGGGATGAATCATCTTCTGCAATGGATGTTGAGACGTATCATAGGTTCATAGGTAGGTACTAGGCTATTAGCCCCAGGGCCTATATAAGCCTAGCCAAAAATGTACCCTGGCTTTCGCCACCCCAAGAAAATTATTTTCCTGCGAGACGTACCACACGCAAGATTCACCTGTCTCAAAAAAACGAACTCTTGACAACCCTTTAGGGGGAGAAAACATAGGGGTGGTAGGAAACGTAGAGCAGGCAGACAGTGTAGAGAATTTGCTAGAACTGTTAATACCATGCTAGAAGGCACATGCAATGTACATAATATTTCCTCTACTAATTTGTCTGATGCTGAAACACAACTGTTGAATAAAGGTTTAAGTTTTGTCCCCGGTTTCTTAGTTAGTGAAGATATCCTGGCTAATGATGTAATTACTTTCTGTCTATATTAAATCTCAAGTTATTTTTTGGCTCTGATTCTAGGTCTCAAAGATACTGAATTCAAATTTCGCAAATCATCTTTTATAGCCCCCATGCATAAGCATGTTTCTGTTGTTCAGGAATGTGTACTTAAAGACTTGTATTTTAAAACATGGGAATCCAATATAATACGTTCCAATCTTTCCCAGACCGAACACAGGTCTTAACCAATCTTAAGAATAACAAGGAGTTGGTTATTTTACTAGTTGATTAGAGTGGCCCCGTTGTTGTGATGGACTGGTCAACTTACTTGGCCGAGGCCAATAGACAATTGTCTGGCAGATTTTATATGCATATGCCTTTGGACCCCACAATAAGATTTAAGAAAGAAATTGATTAGTTTCTTAGACTGACCTTGGAGGAGGGTATTATCACTAATTCCGATATACATCATCTTACGGTACCAGACCCTCAACGTCAATATTTATACTTGTCACTGAAAATTCATAAGGACCTCTGGAATTGCTGTTTAACTGTAGCCTGCAAACAGGCTTCATGCCTCATGAATGAAGAACAGCAACAGCCATCCCTCTGCCCAATGATGGGCCATGTACAGGCACTAGAAACTACAGACCCATAAGTCTGACTAGTCCCATATGCAAAGCTATGGAAAGAATTTTCATGGAAATGATCAGTAATGACTTAGGAAATCTCCAGATACTGGATCCAACCAAATTTGGTTTGGTCAAGGGGAGGTCATGCCTACTTAATCTGATTAGACTTCTTTGAGAAGGTCACCAAAGCAATGGATGAGGGTATAATAGTTCACACTGCCTACCTTGACCTGGCCAATGCATTTGATACAGTACCCCGCTCAGGCATCGTTGACGAACTCAAAAGGTTAGATACAAACCCTTATGTCACTCGGTGGATAGCCAGCTGGCTCACAGACAGGACCCCAAAAGTTAGAATTTGGGAGTCCACCTCTACAAAGAGGCCAGTCACAAGCAGAGTCCTTACAGGGATTGGTCCTGGAACTGCTCCTTTTTGGCATTTATGTCTCTGAAGTCAAGGCCAATTTCAATGACATCTGGCTGACTAAATTTGCAAATTAGGACCGGTCATTGAATTCCCCCACTGACACAAATGTTCTCCAGGAAGGGCTGACATAGACAGGTAAGTGGTGTTAGAGCTGTGGACTAAAACTTAATGCAAGAAATGTATGATAGTATCTTTCGGAAAGTCATCACCCCTTGGTAATTATCATATTGACAACGCACCCCTAAGAGCTGACCCAGTAGTCATGGACATGGGGACATCCATTGACAGTAATCTAGCCTTTGACCATCACATGTGTACAGTAGTGAGAATATCATTTTATGTTGTGCAACTTATAAACAAAAGTATGGCATCAAGGTCCAAGGAAGTCATTGTTCACTGTATTCGTCATTCATCAGACCTGAAATGTGTGTACAGCGCCCTCTTTGGTATGTACCTTACCAGACATATCCAACAATTAGAATATCCACGAGGTTCCTCTCTAAAAGAATACAGGGTATAGGTAACATGTCCTATGCAGACTGCCTCGAGGCCTTATCCCTGTATTCAGTCTCCTACATGATGTTGAAGAGAGAGCTATGCCTGGCATACAAGGCATTGTCAAGACCCCATGTTGAAGGACCTCTTGCATATCCGCAAAACAGCATTAGAATTACCTGTTCTGAAGACTTAAATCTTGCCTGTGATATAAGTAGGACCTGCTGGAGAGACTGGTATTTATCCCAGTGACTACCTTCCTTTGGAACGGGCTCCCCATTTATGTGAAGCAAAGCTCCTCCCTAACCCAATTCAAGTGAAACTTGAACAATTGAATGGGGAACAGGAAATTCACCCATGGTTTGGCACCTATGTCTCTAATGGACACAGCCCATCAATGGTTTATTTTCCAAGCCCCTACTTACGCTTATCAAGGGTACAAGAACTTGTCTGAGATTTGGGATGCATGGCTAGGCTTAAAAAGACCCTTGTGGTCATTAGCTTAGCAAACACCTGTGAATATCTATGAATTTACAGAAGCCACCTGACAGGCCTATTGTTTCAGGCAGAGGCTCCTCCACTGAGCCTCTGTCAGGCTTTTTGACATAATATCTTAAAACCTTTATTGTGCTTTGTCAGATTGAGAATTCAGGATACCATGCAATTTTTAAAGATCATTTCGGATATGCAGTTAGATCAAGATTGGCTCTTGTGTATGTTGGATGTAACCACTTTATACTGACATTCCCCATTGGGCTGGTTTGGAAGCCCTTGAATATTGATTAAATAAGGCTGAATTATACTCTCCAGGTATTAACACCATATTAGTATGTCTTGCGGAACACGTTCTGAATAAAAATGTGTTCTATTTTCATGGGCAATGCTACTGGCAGGTCAAGGGTACTGCGATGGGAGCATATTTTGCCCCCATCTATGCGGACCTGTTTATGGGTTACTTGAAAGAACAATTGATTTATGACATCAATCATAATATCTATGAGATCGATATATAGAGGCATTACTTGGATAATTGTTGGATGGTTTGGAGGGCTGACAGTTATTTGCAAGTATTTATACACTATTTGAATGATAAAAAGTGGGGCATCTAATTTACAGTTAACTATGATGCCCAGCAAATCAACTTTTTGGATGCCACCATTACTAGGGAGTTTGACTATATACTTAGTACCAAGGTCTTTCGTAAACACCCCGAGTATAATACCTTCCTACATGCCACCAGTTTCCATCCTAGACATATCACCAGGGATATTCTTAAGTCCCAATTTTTAAGAATTAGACGCATTTGTTCTTCTGAGAACTCCTATGAATATTATAAACAGGATTTGATCCATAGGTTTAAGAATAGGGGATATCAACATCATGATATTATTTGTCAGTAACTGGGCATCTACACAAGAGATCAACACTGCTGTATTATAAAGATAGGCATTTGGATGAGACCTCACCCATTGGATTTGTTACTACTTTTGGGAGTAATATCAACATATTCAGAGACATAATTGATCATAATTGAGTATTTTATTGGGAGGTAATGAATTGCCTAAAATTCTTACACCAAAGTATCTATTATCTTTTCGTAGGGGACAAATTTTGGGTTCACATTTTAGTTATTATAAACATAGGGGAGGTTCCCAATCTCTCAGTAAACAACTATCATTAATTGGGGACAAATTGATTGGCTGTGTACCCTGTGGGCATTGTTCTTTTTGCAGATAAATGCTCAAGTCCAAACAATTCAGTAGTAAGAATGCAGCGATGGCTTGTGATATAACATTTTTTTGGGAATTGTAGTACTGACTGGCTTATTTATTTGGCAACTTGTTCATGTACTGCCTTTTATGTTGGTCAGACTTCTAGGTCCCTACATATTCGTATATCCAAGCACATGATTGATATCAGGAATACAAGGGTTTCCAGTGCTTTATACAAACATTCAATCAAACACAGCTCAGCACAGTTTTTAGTTTCATTATAATTGATCATATTGAGGGTGCTAGAACTAACAAGGAGGGCTGGCATACTATATTAAATAAAAAGGAAAGAAGTTGGATAATGAAGCTAGGTGGTTTGTTTACCCCAGGTTTAAATGAGCATTTATAATTAGCCAATAAGAGGCTTTTGTGTCTGTGACCTTGTGTATATAAAATGTCTGTATTATTCAGTTATTTGTTATCAGTGAGGAAGGCAGGTTATGCCGAAACTGGTCTGATCATTCTTATGGGTACTGTGGTTTCCACATTATCCTGATGGTGTTGCTACACTGAATAAATGAAGTTTTATTCCATCAGCTTGGTGCTGGCCATTTTTTCTGTTTGAGTTCTATTTGATTTGGCCGTTTACACCTGCCATAATTGCAGAGCCATATTTTCTTTATTATGCTTGCCTAACGTTTTTAATCTTTGTTCAGAATTTATACTTTGAAGGCTTTGTCTTAGAATTCATAGTGATCACATTCATCTCTTTCAGGCATATTTCACTGGCTGCTGGACTAAATCCTAAAATGCAGGAGATTTGGTTTTCCTTATTCTTGTGAATATTTTCCAGGCAACTGCCAGTAAAGTCCATAATAACAATATGTATTGATTTTTCTAGATGTATTTGGGGATTGGTCCATTAACTAAGCTTAAGCATATATTCAAATAACATCAGTGTGTCCATAATGCCTTTGTGAAGTCTTTTACTCTTAACCTTCCAAATCAGCTTTTACCATCTTGTGACATCTCCAGTATAATTTTGTAAGTTGTATGTTTTTCTAATCTTGTGTGTGCTGTGATGAAAAGGGGAGTGGTGTAATTTCTTCTGAAAAATAATTTGATTCTTAACTTACAAGTTTGTGTCTCTGTTAAACCTTTTTGCCCCCCAAATTGTATACCTTCCAGATCATATACTACCTTCTGCTGCTGTTGCTCCTTAGTATCCCTGGTAGTACCCCCACCACCACTGGCTTGGGACTATATTTGCCATAAGTGGGTTGGTTTTCTTAAACAGTATTGTCTAACATTCATAGTATAAACACGTATTCACATCAACTGGTTTGGTGTTAAGCAGTTTCTGCATTTATGGTCCTATACATATCTTCATGCGCATTTACCCGCACTGCTTTTTTTTTTTAATTGTTAAAATGGTCTGGGGGGGGGGGCATAGTTCAATTCCACGGTTGTCAGAGCTGTCCCTGCCCCTCAGGGCTTTGGCATTGGACAGCTCAGTTCCGACCCCCCCTTCAGACAGGGTCCTAGCAGGGTTGGGGCATGGTGGCATCAGGGGCTTCGTCTCTGGTGTGACCAACTATGACTTTGCCCGGTCTTTTTGCCTTTGAAGTGGTGGAGAGGAACCCTCATCTGAGGAAACGCGATTACTGTCTTCTTAGGACCCTACAGCCCTGCCACCATCCGGTCCAAGCTCTGATTCTCACAGACCTATCCTGAAGGGACAGCCGCCCCAATAAAGCATCCAGACAGTTCCCCTCAAGGACTTTCCCCTCTCTTCAGACACTTCTCCAGACAATCTCACTGAGGAGGTTCCACAGAAGGGAATGTGCAATAGGAGGCATATAGATTCCCCTCAGGAGTTGCTCACCGAAGACGCTGATTTTGATGAAGAGAATGGGGTCCCTAAGGTCTCCACCAGATTGTCTCTATCAGACAACATAGAAATCCTCAGGGACAAAGATGGATGGTCCTCGGATTCCCCTTCCCAGGAGGAGTCAGTGTTCCTGGAAACTTTCGAGTTCAGCTTGTCTGTGACTCCCCTGGCTGATGAGCTTGTAGATCTAGCCTCGTGATGGGCATGGAAGGGACTAGATACTGCAGAACTCATTCCTGCCATCTTGATAATTTTCTTGCCCCTCCTAAAGATAGGCCCCACTGAAGCAAGGGTGCCATGGTTGTGGCAGAAGCCACCAAAAATAGTTGGCAGATCAGCACTCCTATGTGCATCCTCCTAACAGGAAGTCTAGAGCATTAAACAGATTTAGAAAGTACATTTATGCTTCAGCGACCTTTGTCTTACTGTCACTGAACTGTTTGGAACATTTTACCGGGCTACAAAAGCGTTGGACTAAAGAGTTTTCCAGATCCCTTTCAGAGTCCATGTCTGTGGAGGACCACATAAAGCTTTCTCTACAGCTGGTCACTGTTCAGTCCATCTCCAATGCGTCCATGATGTTAATTTCCCATGCTGCTGAGGGAACCCAATGGGTGGTGGGTTCAGGTACAGCTGTAAGGGGACATGCCTGGATAGGCTTGTGTGACTTTGTGGAGCAGTTTAAATATTCATAAGTGCTGCTTTGTATGCCTAATCGTTGTTCGGCCCCACTGTTAAGAAAACGCTTTCCCAGAGTGAGCAGGATGGAAAGACTTTGTCTGCCATGGGGATCCGTTTTTCTACCACTCAAGAGAACCTTGAACAGGAATCCGTGAGGAGGGAGAAAAGTGCAGCTCCTTAAGTCCCAGGGTCTTTTCCACACCTTGCAAAGGGATACCTCACCCAGAGGCAGAGGGGGAAGTTCTAATGGAAGATGCTGGCTTTGCGGTAGAGGAGGCCCGCCAAACCAGGTTTCCAAGACGCCTTCTCTGATGAACCCTTTCAGCTTTCCTGAATGGTTGCTCAGCTGCTTATCTCTGTGTGTCTGTGTGTGTCTGTGTGTGTCTGTGTGTGTCTGTGTGTGTCTGTGTGTGTCTGTGTGTGTCTGTCTGTGTGTGTGCCTGTCTGTGTGTGTGCCTGTCTGTGTGTGTGCCTGTCTGTGTGTGTGCCTGTCTGTGTGTGTGCCTGTCTGTGTGTGTGCCCGTCTGTCTGTGTGTGTGCCTGTCTGTGTCTGTCTGTGTGTGCCTGTCTGTGTGTGCCTGTCTGTCTGTCTGTCTGTGTACCCATACACCTGGGCATCAGTCACAAAAGATAATTGGGAGTAGAAAATCATATCCATAAGTTAATTCATATCATTTTCACAAATTCCCCAAACAAAAGGAAAAAGTTCCACCTAGTCAGAGAGAGGCAGCAGCTCTAAAAATTAGAAAGTTGCTAGGCAAAGTCATCCAGGAGGTCCCAAGAAAGGATTCGGAACCTACTCAAGATTATTTTTAGTGCAAGAGAAAACAAGGGGACTGAGGCCACTTCTGGACCTCAGCAAACTGAATCAGTTTGTCAAGAACTCAAAGATGTTAAGTTGTCTATCTCGCCTTCATTCTTGCTGGATGGGTTCGACCTCGCCCCGACCGCCACTCTAAAGCTCGAGAGTTGGTTCCACCGGCTCGAGGCTCCCCTTATATCCCACAATGCTAGGCGAGAGTTACCTCAGATCTCGTTTGCCGCTACAGCTATCGAGGTTGGTTTTCTACCGGTTCTTGGTAAGTGACTTTTTCTTGTGTAATTTAGTCTATCTAAACCCCTTTAATTTTAATATTTTTACTTATTTCCCTTAGTTTAGAGAAATTTTTATCCCCTTCTAAAAAATTCCCTTTTTTTTCCCTCAAGAACTTTAGGTTCTTCCCTTGGGCCTTCAGGCCTTTTCTCTTCCCTAGTGGAGTGTGTGTATTATTTTAAAATCGTAGTTAGTGGTTTTTATTATAATTTAAACTTGACAGGGTGTAATTAGTGTGTTTGTGTGTGTGTTTGTTACACCTGTTAAAAAATGTCTAAAGAAGCAAAGGTCTCCGGATTCAAGAAGTGTGATGCGTGCTGTCAGAAAATGTCTCTGACAGACGCTCACACTTCTTGTGTCTACTGTCTGGGGCCTTTGCACCTGCAGGACTCCTGTGCTGTGTGCCATGGCTTCAGCCCCAGGGTCCTGCAGGAAAGAAAAAATAAATTGATATAAAGAGGCTTACTCAAGCCAGAGGATTCCCTATCTGTTTCAACAGGGAAGCCCTCTAAGGCATCTAGGTCTTGGCTCCGACAACTGAGCCGAGACCTAAGGTTTCTCAACCTCTGCCTTCATCGGCTCCGGCTGGAGCCGATAAGTCTCAGTCCACAGTTTCTGTGGCTCCCTGCTCGCCGGAGCCGAGGTAGTAGAGTTGTCGGCTCGACCAGACCTTGAGCCGACAACTAGGAAGAGGTCCAGGTCACCATCTCTTGGCTCCGTTCATTCGGCTCCAGGATCTCCCCTGCTGTCTGAACGGGCCAAAGATCTCACTCCTCTAGGTCATCGAGGCTGTCGGATCATGACCTTCAGAGGGTAGTGAGTCGACTTCTTAAGTCCGAGGCACTGGCCCAGATGCTTCAGAGCCCGACTCATCAGTCGATGCCTGCCCGGTCCATCAACATATTCCTCCTTCGACTCTCTTGAGCTCGGAGCCGCTGGCCGGAACCGAGACTGTGATAGCGTCGGGCCGACACAATTGTCTTCGGCTCCGTCGTCTGCTCCGTTTTCTTCCTTGGAAGAATCTCGGCGCCGGACTTCCCTCGAGAGTGGCATCGGACCCTTGTCCGACCCCCTCTCCCTCTTGGTGCTTCGGCTGGTGAGTTCGGCCGACATCGGCCTCGAGCCATCACTGTCGGTGCCAGGGGGTTCTTAGCTTCGGGCGGGGACCTCTGGCTCTGCCTGACAGGGGTGCATTCGAGGTCATGCGGAGTGTGTTAGAGCCTGGCTCTACTCCACAGTCGGCTCCGCCCCTCCCTCTACAGTGCCTCAGGTTAAGTCGACTCACTCCCTCATCCCGGACCGCAGAGAGCCAGCTCCTCAGGAACCCCTGTGGGGATTTCATCCTCTTCGAGGCCTCTCCTGATTTGGCAGAAGAGCCTCGGAAGAGGAAGTGTAAGAGGAAACACATTGACTCACCTGAGTCCATCACGTCAGACACAGATTTGGATGATTCTGAGGGTTCCCCGTCCCTTCTGAAGATGTCTCATTTGCAGACATTCTGGAGATCCTGAAACAGAGGGAAATTGGCCAGCCCTCAACCCTTCGGAGGACGAATCTGTGTATCTTGAGGCGTTGGCTCTCGCCCTTCCACCTCCTGGGTGTATCCCCCCTTTGACCCCCATGCAGGTGGTTGCTAAGAAGGCATGGACGGCTCCTGATTCAGTGGACCCCACTCCCAGGAGACCCTCCAAGTTCATAACGGCACCAGCAGACAAACAGTTCTTAACAAAAGGAGTTTCTGTGGATGCTATGGTGGTAGCTGCTGCCACTAAGAAGGAGCTAGCTGATCCTTCAGTACCTGTCCATCCACCTAACAAGGAATCTAGGTCCATGGACAGGTGCGGGAAGCGGATGTTCTCGTCAGCGACATTTACCATGCTGAACTACCTGTGCCATTTTTTCGTCTTCAAAGGGACTTGATCAAGAAGCGGTGAAATGTTAAGGACCCTACAGCTGCGGGTTTCCAAGATAAGATGAACACGCAGCTGGCTACCCTTAACTCCATAACCAACTCCTCCATGCCTTCTTTCTTACGCGGCTGATGGAGCGAGCAGAGCCGCAGGGACAGGTGTGGCCTTACGTAGGCATGCCTGGATGCGGCTATGCAATTTGCGGACCCCTTCAAGACGTCTTTCACTAACTCCCGTTTGATGGATCATCCCTCTTTGGTCCTCAAGTGAAAGAAACCTTGACTAGGTGCGAAACTGATGGCAAGACCCTTTCTGCCGCCGTTTTCTACTCCTTCTAGGCCTTACCCCAAAGGCCAGAAGGGTGGAAAGATGTGGTTCGTAAACAATCTCAAGGGACTTAAGCCAGAGGCAGGTCCGCAGAACCAGGGCAGTGGGAAGCCTTCCTGACAAGCCCTTTCAACATCCCTGTGTTGCCCGACTGCCCATCTTCGGAGGCAGTCGGGGAAGATGTCACTGTACCCAGAAGCCTGGCTATCCCTGACTCAAGACAAATGGGTACAGTCCATCATTTCGGCTATTCTATCCCCTTTCTTAGCATTCCAAATCAGTCAAAAATCCCTTCCAGATGTTCCACCCGCTCAAAGGGATCTAGCGGTTTGGAGATTTCAAAACTGCTTGCAAAAGAGCAATTCAGCCAGTTCCAGCAGACCAGCAAGGATCCGGAATCTACTCAAGGTTCTTTTTAGTTCCAAAGAAAACAGGGGACTGGAGACCAATTTTGGATCTCAGTGTCTTGAACAGATCAGTCAAGAAAACAAGATTTCGGATGGTCACGCTGCAATCCATCCTTCCTTTTGGGCAAAGGAAACTGGATGTGCCCTATAGACCTTCAGGATGCGTACTATCACATAAAATGAACAGACGCTCCAGAAGATTCCTCCGCTTCAGGCTGGGAACCAGTCATTTTCAGTTCAGGGCCCTGCCCTTTGGTCTCACCACTGCCCCGGTGTTTACCAAATGCATGGCAGTGGTAGCTTCTCACCTGAGACGACAAGGATTCCAGGTGTTTCCATATTTGGACGACTGGCTCCTCACAGCTCCCACCAAGCATCTCCTTCTGATGGCCAGGGATTACACTTTTCGCGTTTGTCAAAAGCTGGGTATTTCAATAAATTGCGAAAAGTCTGTTTTGTCGCTTGTCGTACTATTACCTACATAGGCGCAAATCTAGATACAGTAAACATGTCTGCGAGACTAACACATCAGAGAATAACAGACATTCACAAACTGGTATCACTCCTTTTCAACAACAACAGAATCAAAGCCAGGTTAGTTCTGAAAGTGTTGGGAATTATGGCAGCGCCATACCTCTGCTTCCATTAGCCAGATTCCACATGCGGATCCTTCAATGGATGCTCTTTACTCAATGGTCATACCAGCAACTTCCAATGTCTCACACCATTATGATCGCAAGCGTGCAAAATCATCTCATGTGGTGGATGTCTTCCCTCAGCTCTTGTTGGGAAGACCCTTTGTTCCACCTCCTCCGGTTGCTACTCTGACAACGGATGCCTCCCTGATCGGGTGGGGGGGGCATTATCAGGGCAGGACGGTCCAGGGCACATGGCAACCAAACGAATGCCACTTGCACATAAATGTTCTGGAGATGAGAGCAGTGCTTTTAGCGTTGCAAGCCCTTCAAGACTCTCTTCCCTTGGGAACGATTGCAATCCAAACAGACAATATGTCTGTAGTGTGGTACATCAACAAACAAGGCGGAACCAGGTCATACCCCCTGTGTCAAGAAGCACTCAGACTGTGGCAATGGGCGATTTCTTCTCAGCGGTTTCTGATAGCAACGCACATCCCTGGAAAGTCCAATCAAATTGCGGACAAGTTGAGCAGAGCTATACTCATGCCTCACAAGTGGTCTCTGAAAGACTCTGTAGTGAGAGAAATTTTTCTCAAGTGGGGTCAGCCTTGCTGCGACCTTTTTGCTACTCCCCAAAACAGCAAGTGCAGAGAATATTTCACTCTATTCCTTTACCAGGCCAACCCAGCAGAGATGCTCTAGTCCAAGTTTGGCCCGGGACTTCTGTATGCATTTCCTCCCTTCCCACTAATCTCTCAAGTGATACAGAAAGCTATCGCTCAGAAGGCCTCATTGATCCTCATTGCTCCTTACTGGCCTCGACAAGTGTGGTTCCCCTTTCTACATCGTTTTCTTTTGGGCGACCGTGGAATCTGGACCTAGTTCCAGATCTTTTGATCCATCAGTCGGGTCAGTTTCATCGCTCCTCCCCTCTCTGAACCTCACTGCTTGGTTCCTCCAGTTCCAACCTTAGCCAGGCTTCCTCAATTATCTCACTCTGTTAGAGATATTTTGATAGCTTCCCATAAATCTTCCACTCGGAAGATTTATTTGAGTAAGTGGAAGCGCTTCACATATTGGGCTCAAGGAAAGGACATAGATCCTTTCACTGCTTCCATCCAATTAGTCCTTGATTTTCTAGCTGAACTCTTCCATGCAGGTTCATCTCCCTCTACACTTAAAGTTCAATTGGCAGCTATTTCTAACTTTCATGTGGGTATTTCTGAATCTGCCTTAATGTCCCACAAGCTTTGCAAAGCCTTTTTGAAAGGAGTTTTTCTTCTCAGACCTCCTATAAGAAATCCTCCTTCTCCTTGGGACCTAAATTTAGTTCTTGCTTCTTTGATTCTCCCCTTTCGAACCTGCAGTCTCCTGTTCTTTAAAATTATTATCATGGAAGACTCTTTTCTGGTAGCTATTACATCAGCTAGAAGAGTTTCAGAGCTTCAAGCACTCAGCTGTCGTCCTCCTTATCTTTTGTTTCATAAGGACAGAGTATCTTCTGAACTAACAGTCCTTTTTGCCTAAGGTGGTCTCGACGTCAAATCTAAATCAAAGCATTGATCTACCTGTCTTTTTTCCAGAATACTCCAATAGGTCTGAACAAAAATTACACTGCCTGGATGTTCACCGTCAATTGAGGTACTACTTGGATAGAACAAAACAGTTCAGAAAATCTGATCAGCTGTTTGTCTCCTATGCGGAAAGCAGAAAGGGACTTTCAGTTTCAAAGGTATCATTATCCAGATGGCTAACATCTTTGATTTCCCTTGTATATGAAATTAGACATCAAAAGCTGCCTCATAAACCTAAGGCCCATTCCACCAGAGCTTTGGCTTCTTCTTTAGCCTTCCAAGACAGACTGCCTATTGACACCATTTGTGCAGCGGCTACTTGGGCTACTCCTCATACTTTCATTTCTCATTATAAGTTGGATTTAGCTTCTAGGCATAGAGCTAACTTTGGTTCCACTGTTCTCAGGAGTCTGTTCCGTTAGGCCACCCGGGACAAGGTGCTAGGGGTCCCATCCAGCAAGAATGAAGGCGAGATAGACAACTTAACATATAGAAGTTATGTTCTTACCATAACGTTCCATGTTAGTTGTCTTCTTCCTTCTTCTACCCTCCTTCCCCCTGGCCTGGACAGACCTAGAGGAGTTGTGATTGTGACCTCTCTTTCTACCACCTCTTTCTTAGACATATGCATATTTCCTGGTTCAGGATGTAGGTCACCCTTCTTTCTTCCTGTTGTTAGAGGTGGACTCTGTTTACAGTTATACTGTTACTATTATAAGCTGGGGTTAGCTTACAAACGAGATCTGAGGTAACTCTCGCCTAGCATTGTGGGATATAAGGGGAGCCTCGAGCCAGTGGAACCAACTCTCGAGCTTTAGAGTAACCCATCCAGCAAGAAGAAGGCGAGAAGAAGACAACTAACATGGAACGTTATGGTAAGAACATAACTTCTATTTCTGAATGGTCCTGGGTCAGGCCATTCTGCCATTTCTGCGAAAGGGCGATGAGATGTGCTCCATTGATCTTCAGGATATGTAGTGTCACATCAAGGTGCATGGATGCACTGAAAGGTATCTGCACTTTCGGCTGGGGGCCAGTCACTATCTGTTCAGAGCCCTTCCCTTTCGTCTCACCAGAGTCCCCAGGGTGTTTCCCAAATGTGTGACAGAGGTAACAGCTCACTTGAGACTGCAAGAATTCTGAGCGTTTCTATACCTAGATGACTGGCTCTTCATTGCCCCAACCAGAAATCTCTTAAAAAAAAAGGGACTACCTGCTTTGGTTATGTCAGTCCCTAGGCATCACTGTCAACTTTTGAGAGATCACATCTTTGACCTGTTCAGAGCCTGGAATTCATAAATGCTCATTTAGCGTCCCTTCCTCCAAACAGAGCACAAACCATCAGAGGTCAAGTAAAACAAGTTATCTCACACCCTTCTCCAGCTAGGTTGATTCTGCAGACTGCAGGGTCAGTGGCAGCAGCCATAACCTTGGTTCCTGTACCTCACTTTTATGTGTGTGTTCTTCAGTGCATTATAGCTGTTCAGTGGTCAGTTCTTTTCTATCCCTTGTCTTCATCGGTCAAACTGACACGAGTATGCAAAGACCACCTGCATTGGTGGATTCAGTAGGTTGATGTTTCTGAAGGCCGGCTTCTTGTCTTTCCAGCCCCAGTAGCCATGGTAACCACGTACACCTCCCAATTGGGGTGGGACGTGGCCAGTTCTTGGGAAGGATGGTCCAAGACAAATGGCCTCCAGAAGAGACCAATTCGCACGTCAGTGTCCTGGAGATGAGTGGTCCTCCTAGAGTTGCATGCCTTCTAGGATGCTCTCCCTCTCAAGATGATTGCAATTCAAACTGACAGTATATTTTTGGATTTGTACAATAACAAATGGAGGGAGTAACTATTCTTATCCCCTTTGTTGAGAGGTAGAGTGAATGTGTGGTAGTGGGTGATCTCCAACCACTTTTTATGACAAAGCACATCCCAGGGAAATCCAGTGCACTAGTGGGCAAACTTAGCAGGTCCATTCTGATGCTTCACAAGTGGTCTCTCAATCATTTAGTGGTGGAAAGGATTTTCCGTCGATAGGGTCAACCTTACTGCGAACCATTTGTCTTTCCCCACAACAAGTGCAGCAAGTTCTTTGCCCTGATCACCCTCTGGGGAGTTGCTGGGAGATGCAATAGTCCAAATTTGGACATCTAGTCGCCTTTGTTTATCCCCTGATGCCTCTTAATTCCCAAATTCTTACAGAAGTCACTTCGGTTGAAGAGCATGGTGATCTTCATTGCCCCTTTTTGGCCTCGTCAGTTGTGGTTACCCTTCCTTTGGTGTCATCTTTGGTATTCAGCCTGGATACTGGACCCCAGTCCAGACCTTCTCTCTGATTTAGTAGGGATGGATCACAGTAACTTTACAGACCATAAGTGGGACCTCATGGTTTCTCCAATTCCATTGATGTTTAGATTGCTCAGGCTGTCCTCCCTGGTCCAACAGATATTATCATCCCAAAAGGCCTCCACCAGGAAGATATACAAGAATAAATGTAAGAGATTCTCTGTTTGGGCTCTCCAGAGGAAGTTGTACCCCTTCACTCCCCCTATTCCTGCTGTCTTTAGCATCTATTTTTCAAGAAGGAGCTAGTTTCACTACTAAGTACCATTGGCAGCAATATCTAACTTTTCATTCAGGTGTAAATGCTTCCTTGTGCAAGTCTTTCCTTAAAGGTACCTTCTTGTTTAGGTCCGTAGTGAAGGACCATACCACACTCTTGGGCCCACTGTTCTACTTCAAGATTTGACTCTGAGTCCTTTTGAGCCATTGGCTAGATCCGACCTAAATTTTTTATCTTGGTAAAACTGCTTTTCTAGTAGCTATTACATCTGCGAGACGAGTATCCGAGCTCCAGGCTCTGTCTTCTCAATCCCCATATTTGATCTTCCACAAAGATAGCTACCTTACAAGTCCAATCCATCCTTCTTGACTAAAGTATCCTCTGAGTTGAATATTAAACAAGTCACTAATTTGCCCGTTTTCTTTCCTAGTTTCACTAAGGTTTATCCTTACCCAGTCCTCCAAAAGCACACTCCACCAGGTCCATAAAGACTTGATCCGCTTTCTGGTCTGTGACCTCAGTTGATGACATTTGTGCTGCAGCTACTTGGTCTGTTGCTCACACATTTATTACTCATTGCAAATTGGATCTGACTTCTAGAAATAAGGCTACCTTTGGTTCTGCAGCACAATATCCTTCCATGAGGGTCACCCAAGGTTCACATAGCTGGGGACTGTGTCCCATCAGTTGAGGAATGAATGAAAATGACAACATCCAAGTATTAAAGTTATTTCCTCACCATAATTTTGCATCTATGTTGTCCATTTTCATTCTTCCTCAACTTCCCACCCTCCTTCCCCCATTCCTTTTTTTTCCCTGAAGTGACCTTACGGTTGTTGTAGAACACCCTGTTCCATGTTTGAGCCCATGTCTTTTCTACCAGTCTTATTTCTGTCTTGGCTTGAGTTTAGTTGTGGCTGTTAGTTTTGAGGTTGCAAACTTGATCTGAGGTATAGCAAATTATCTGAGGCATTATAGGTAAAGGGAGGAGCTCAAGAGCTGGATCTGAGGGTCTAGTAAATGCGGCCAAGCCAGATCTGAGGACTGATTTGAGACCCATCAGTTGAGAAAGAATGGACAACACAGATGCATAATTATGGTGAGTACATAACTTAAACTTTTTTTTATAGTCTAGCAGTCTCTCTGCAAACTGTTTTATTACTATCATGGGCAGACTAGCACAGGCATGAGCACATTAATTGACCAAAGTTGCTGTATTTCATTGTTGCAAGTGCACCATGTATGGACTATGTAGAGACATTCTCTAATTTCAACTTCACAGTGTGTAATAAATGTGTTTTCCTTGAGGATTTGGAATTGTAGTTGATTGAGCTTTTGCAAAGTAGTTCGGCAGGGAGAGTTCCTGTTAAAATTGAGAATCCCGCAGTAAAATATAATCTCATACAACTGACAAGGTAAATTACTGTTGCACATTATGTATTCTTAACAGAAGAATGCATCATATAAACTAAATTATGTACCTAGAGAAATATAATGGAGATTTTTTTACTCAATGTTGTATTATTGGTAGCTTTAACAGCATCCAGGTCCAACCTTATTTTAGGCCAATAGTTAGTCTTAAAAGCTGTTGCATCTGTCTCCACATACACAGAAGTGACTAAAAATGAAAAAAAAAAATTAGAAGACTAAGTAGCACCCAGATATTAGCCCTGTTACAGCAGCAAATGAAAAAAATGAAAACAGAGAATTTGGCTGTACTTTTTCTTTGCCAACTTTCGACTTTCATTCAAATGAAATTACTTTCTCTAAATCTGCAGGGAGTTTGGTACTTATGACTGGCAACACTGCGACTAAGAACATGATTAGGTTATTATCAAATACTAGCAGAGAAAAGTCTGTCTCTTATGTTAGTGGGGACAAAACTGTCTATTATGCTTTGAATAAAATAGTAAAATAAATAAATAAATAAATAATTTACTGCCATCAGACCATGCAGGGGTGAATGATTTGAATGCCACTTACTGCATTGTACAGTGTGTATTAGAAGGTTGATGTACTAAATTTGTGTAAAACCTGCAATGTAGATTTGTGCCCAGCTGAAATCTTAACCTTCTCGTAGTTTAGCAGTTGTCAACATTCAAAAGTCCTTACTAATATAAATGATGAAGAGAGCTTAGTGTGAACATGGATATTGGTTTGGTTAGGTATTTGGATGAGCTCAAGGGTCACATTGTGCTATTTAATATAGACTACTTCCATCCCAGTTACTCTGGCAGAACACAGCTTTGTAAGGAATTCACTGATATACTGAAACATTTTTAGACTACAGTCTGATCCTATTCAAGAACATGAGCAGGTTAACAGACATGTAGCAGATCAGTAGAAATCTATTTTGGTAATGCAAGTAGTGTAAGTTCTAAGATGGAGTAGTTAAGAGCTTTAGCATATCATTTGCAGTACTCCTTAACTGGAATTACTAAAGCATGATAATGCAGCTTTTTAGACATACTTGAATATAAAATGTCTGAAAACAAGATACTCCAATTGGCAGAGTTGTAATATTTGTGCATGATTCCATGTATATTTGTGCAGGATTCCATCTTTGCTAACTTATTATTAGCAAATCATGAGGTATAGTGTCTTGCAATTGAAGTTCCTGATTATCTTTATGCATTGTTTAATTATCACAGCCCTGAAATGAACATTGTGCAGCATGCACTGTCTGAAAGTCATGGAAGATAAATGGAATTTAACCAGTCTGATAATGTCGGGTGATTTTAATTTTCCAAAATATTAGTTGGGGTACCAGTGTATGTAGTATTCCTACTGAATGCAAATGTTATGCTTTAATGCTTTCTTGAATGTAGTGCAAGTGATTGATTTTGTCACCATGCAAATAAATTAGGCTTGCTTTTCACAAATGTTAGCAGTAGAGTTCAATGTATTGATTCTCTGCCTGCATTAGAAATTTGACTGTTCAACTCTGGCATTTACTGTAGATTTTTTTTTATTAATACTAGAAAGGTTTTTATTACTAGTTAAAATTGAATGGGGATTATGGAATTACAACTAGCCCATTACATACACACTTACATTGGGATAGTGGATTCCAATGCGACCCTTCTGTGGTATGGCATTTATTTGAAAATATAACAAATGTTGATCACATTTGAAAAGACCACATTGGGTGGTTCATTTCTACTGTCTCAGTAGAATAAGAAGTTGACCTGGTTACGAAGGAAAAAGAGAAGAACATATAGATTTAGAAAATATGGATCTAAAAATTTAAAGAAAGCACTTAATAGAGCTGAAACAGTCAAAAACTGCATTTGAAGAATATTTGAATTAAAATCCAAACCTCAAAAGATCTTGCTGCTACATTAATAGTGCTAAAAAATGCTAATAGTAAAGTTGGTAAGCTAAAAAATCAGCAAACCTTGAGTCCAATTATGAGTAGCAATATCCTTCTCAGTGATGGCAAAGACCTAGGAGAAGTCTTGAATGCTTACTGTAATGTTGGATAAAATCATGTTGCTTTTGATGATATTTTAATTTCTGACACTTCAAGCTATATACCCCATGGTTAAAGAAGAAGTGGTTAATTCAGATTAATTCAGTTTTGACTGGGGATTAAAAACAGTGGAATAGAACCCAGTTTTAATCCCAGGGTACCTTATTTTTCATCCTCATTGACTATTTGGTAACAACCATTCTAATGTCAAACTTCACGTAATCCATAACTGTAGGCTCATTTCCGAGCCTTGGAACAGACTGTGTCGTTTACTTCACCTCAAGCCTCCCATAATGCTTCTCTCTAAATTATCTCCGATCTTGTTTGCCACTTCGTGTGTCAGACATGTCCAACTCTCTTGAGCTTTGGCAGTTAGAGTACGTTTTTCTCTATTTTTTTCTTCACATATTCTACTTTTTCTCTACTTACATGCTTTCCTTTTCTGCCTGCTCCTCTCCTTTCCTTTCTGCCAGTGAGTGATCCTTTTCTTTCCCTTTCCTCTACCGTTGGGTAGTTCCTTTTCATACCATTGTTGGTAGTATCCCCTCCCTTTCTTTACCTTTAAGGGAATTCTGGTTACCATTGTTGGTACCTTTTTTTCCTTCTTTTCTATCTATATAAAGTAAAAGAAGTATTTTTTTTCCCTTTTTCCCCTCTGTGTGTGTGTGTCTGTGAGTGCTGTCATTGCTAGGCCTTGTTAACGTAGCATGGTTGATGAAACCAGAGGTGCCCTTGGAAGATTTAAGAGGTGCCAAAAATGTGAGAGAAAGATGCCCAATTCAGATGCGCATGTCTGCTGTGTATACTGTTTAGGCAGTGTTCACCTTCAGGAGGATTGTGCCATTTGTCATGGTTTCTCAACCAGGACCTTTACTGAGCAGAGAAGCAAGTTAGTATTGAAAGGTCTGTTAAAAGGAGACTTTGAGGAGGCCATATCTGGTCCGAGAACTGAAGCCAGCTTGTCATCCTCCTCTTCCTCCTCTTCCTCATTTTCTAAACCAAAGAAATGATCTCATTCAGTTCTGGGAAGTTCCTTGGAACCACCTACCAAATTGACCAAGCAGCCTACTATGGTGACAGCTTCCACGGAACTGATAGGCAAGAACGATTGGCACCAAGCATTGCTACGGAACAGACACCTGCAGGTTCGGTACCAGTGGATGTTCTTCGTGTTTCACTGTTGCAGTCATCACACTTGGGTTATCTGCCTGCAGGTAGTGCCCAGTTGGTCCGAGTACCAGAGTCTTGGGATTTTTGCGTTGGATGCTGCCGCCTCTTCCATGACGTCAGGTCATCAGGGGTATAAAACATGCAGCCGACGCCATTACATCAGCTTTTCTTGCTGTGCAGGAGCCAAAAGCAGAAGCAGTTTGCATGTTCCCGTCGGCCGCTACCTGAAATTTTCATTTTTCGAGTTTCAAACCTGAAGTCTTCTAAAGCTAAGTACCCCATTGGGGATCCTTTTTTCTTGCTGTAACTGATATCAGAAAAAGCTAACAATTGTCTTGCCTGTGGAAAGCAAATACCTCACATACCTCAGAGATTTTCATTCTTACTGTCTTACCTGTTTAGGCTCAGACCACGACATCCCTCGCTGTCTGTTTTGTGCCTTGTTCAATGCCCGAACTATTCATCGTCGGGCTATCTTTGTCGCCATATTCTTTCGCTGTCATTCTCTGTATTCCGAAGTTGCTTCGATAAGCCATCCGACTACTGATCTTCGGAAAAAACGTAAGGATAAAGACAGAGACAGACCACATAGATCCAAAACTGCCGGTGATTCTTCCGTTAAGCAAGTTGCCAGTCCGCCGGTACTCTGTGAGGTGCTTTCGCAGCCCCTGATAACCGCTTCTGCAGATTCACAGGCCTCTACTGAGACCCTTTTGGAGTCTGGTATGCCGCAAAATGCTTCTTAGACTATGGAACCTGCGGCTGTCTTTACCTTGGATGGGTCTGGAACCGCTGTGTAGGCATCTGCTTCTGAGGGTGTATTCCTTCTGATGTTCTTATTAAACCAACTGCTTCATTTCTGAATAAAACTACCAAATTTCTCAGGCCCAGAGTTCGCACTATGCGTAGGAACCAAAGCTCATTCTCAAGCGCCCATGCCACAGAAACAAATGCTTAGAATGGCTGAAGACCTTATTACTTTAATTAGGGGAAGCCAGCCTTCTTCCTCTAAAAGACAAAGAATTGATTTTCCTTCTGATTCATCCGACCATGAGTCCGATGACTGTGACCCCTCTAATTACTAGGCTATACCCTTATCTACCCATGAGAATTAAGATGCAGAGTATTCCATTCCCTGTGCCTCCACCCAGAGAACTTTTTTCTTTCGGTGAAACCTTGCATACCCTAAGAGAGCATTTCCGCTGGGAATGCCAGGACTACCTACAGTCCAAAAAGGGACTCGGGGAAATTTTAAACTTGCCTCAACACAGGCCTCTAGCTATACCCCCTGTCCTGGATATCGTAGATGTCTTCATGGAGCCCAGTCTTACCCCTGATACTTTACCACCAGCTCCTAGAAAGCCTGACGGTCCTACAGAGTACCTGACTCTCACAAATTTCTCTTTAAAAATCCCACTGTGGATCCAGAGACCATTACCCAGGGACCTAAAGGTATTACGTCTACTACAGCCAAAAACCCTACCCCTTCGGACAGGGATTCTAGGGCTTTAGACAGATGGGGTCGGAAGGTATATACCTCTGCAACTCTTGCCATCAGGGCTTTAAATTGCCAGTTTCACATCTTGAAGTACCAGCAGCATATTATGATACTAATTAAACAGAAAATATTGTTGATTCCTGATTATGCTGAAAATAAAGATTTACAAGAGTTAATGCATTCTGCAAACCAAGTTGGTAAACATACTTTGCAGTGTGGTTTTGGTGTCTTAGAAGCATCTTGATGGGCTGCTGTCACTGGATCTGTTCTGAGAAGGCATGATTGGCTGAAGGAACAAATCTTGCCAGACCAGGTTAAAGCAAAATTACTAGATGCTCCATTAAACCAAGAATGTTTGGCACAAAAGCTGAAGTAGTTCTTAAAAAGATGAAGGAAAAAGCTAAATCTATGCAAACTGTAAAAGATTTCTTACAGGTACAGCCACCTAGATTCAGTAGGCATTGGCCTTCAGAAACTGGCCCTTTCCAGTCCCTCCTAGACCTTCTCAGTCCAAACCCAGGGGTAACAGACCACGAAGACTATAGTCTCAGGGTATGCACATATCTAAGCAATGGAGTGCTCCCACCTCAAAACGGGGAGTGGTAATCTACCCCCTTATTGAAAAAGTTCACAGTGACTTGTCCTGCATCTTTCCCAGCCATGCCCAAGTACTTGCACCCCTAGGAGGAAAGCCCGCCCTGCATGCAAAAAACTGGGAGTATTTTACCTAGGACCGATTGGTCTTAAACATTGTATCCCAGGGATACAGATTCTACTTCCACTCACTGCCATCCCCAAGCAGATTGCCAGACCTTCCTCCAAACCAGTGGGCAGAGGCCCAAAAGTAAGTACTTTCTCTTCTCAGTATCAGGGCTATTCAACTTTTTCCAACAGAGCAAAGGGGACTGGGTTTCTACTCCAGACAGAAAATAGAACTCCTGGTGCCTTATTCTGGATCTGTCAATTCTCAACACCTTTCTGGTGGTACCAAAATTCAAAATACTTACACTCCAGCAGCTGCTTCCTATGCTAGCCAAGGACTCCTGGCTGGTCACCCTAGACTTAGAAGAAGCTTATCTGCACATTCCCATAAGGGAATCTTGCAGGAAATACCTACGTTTCAGGGCAGGCTGTATGCACTATCAGTTCTCTGCACTTCCCTTTGGCTTATCTACTGCGCCCAGGGTATTGACAAAGTGCCTGGCTCCAGCCATTGTGTACTGCAGGCAAAGAAATAGTCAAATTTACCTATACTTGGACGATTGCCTGATTCAGGTGGACAGTCAGGAATTGCTACTTTAGCACCTGACGTTTGTTCATAGGTAGATACTAGGCTATCAGCCCTAGGGCATTTATAAGCCTAGCCAGAGTGTGTTTGGCTTTCGCCACCCTTTTAGATTAGTTGACTGTGCCTCTGTATAGTAGGTCACAGAAGATAGCCCTTTTGAGGTTAGTTTACTGTGCCTCTGTCTAGTAGGGACACGCGAGATCCCAGGGGTAAACCTACAATCTCCCATCCACTCGTCAAGATTTCTCTTGAAGAGGGTCATTGAGAGACTCTGCCTCACATGGATTGGGATTTTGTTCCAGAGTGAGGGGAGCCTCTGGGATATGAATCTGTCCCTCCAGCATGTCCTATTGTTTTCTGTGCTGAGGTTTAAGTCCCTGGAGCGTGTAGCTCTAAGGGATTTGGATTTCCTGAGGTGGAGCATGTCCATTAATTCTGGGTTGGACATGGCTTTATACGTCAGGCACAGATCGCCTCTGAGTAGGCGGTAAGCAACTGAGTAGAGCTGGAGTTTCTTTAGCCTAACTGCGTAGGGCATCTGTTTGAGTCCCTTGATCCTCTTGGTGAGGTACTTTTGGGGTCTTTCCAGTTGCTGCAGGTGTCGGGTAAGGTACATCCCAAATGGGGCATTGTATTCAATTATGGGCCTGATGAGTGATGAGTAGAGGGCACAATGACCTCTCTTGATCTAGATGTGAACCCTTTAGTGATAAGGTGGGCTATATAGAAGGTCTTTCTAACCACTTTGGCAACGTGGTTGTCAAAGGAGAGATTGCCATCTACTTGGGTCCCCAAATCCCTAATTACTTCTTCTGTACTTGATGGATTACCACCTATGTGGTGTTTTTCCCCAAAGGGGATGACTATGCACTTTTTGGCATTTAGCTTTAGGCCATGGCTCTGGCACCAGTTATCTGTCTCTGTGAGACCCTTTTGGAGGATGCTTGTGCCAGTCGGCGAGTCGATTATGGCACCCAGTTTGCAGTCATTTACGAACTTGGTCAGCCATAGTCCTCCCATGTTAGCCTGTACCTCAGAGAAATATATACTGAACAAGAGAGGTCCCAGGACTGAGCCTTGTGGGACGCCACTTGTAACTGGTTTTAGAGTCTGACATGGCACCTGCAATTCTGACCATGTGGGTTCTATCCCTGAGCCAGTTTGCAACCCGTCTTGTGACGTAGGGGTTGATATTTAAGCTGGCGAGCTTATTTATGATGCCCGAGTGGGGTATTGTGTCGAAGGCTTTTGCGAGGTCCAGGTAGTCTGTGTGGACTACCTTCCCTTCATCTATGGCCTTGGTGACTGTTTCAAAGAAGTCAACCAGGTTCAAGAGGCAAGATTTGCCCTTAAAGCCGAATTGGGTAGGATCCAGTGTTTGGAGGTTCCCAATGTCTTTGTTTATGAGTTTCATGATGATACGCTCCATAGCTTTGCAGACCAGGCTAGTCAGGCTTATAGGGCAATAGTTTCCGGGGTCCGTTGTGGCGCCACCTTTGTGGAGTGGGACCACTGTTGCTGTACTCCATTCCTTGGGTGCATGTCCTGTAGTAAGGCTGAGATTGAACAGTGACTTTATGTGAGGGTTCAGTTCTTCTTGGAGTTCGTGTAAGACGCAGCCCGGGACACCGTCCGGTCTCATTGATGCTGTGTTTTTTGCTTTGGAGAGGGCAGCTATCACCTGTGCATCTGTGATGTCAGGGAGGCTACACTCTGTTGGGATAGACATTTCCTCTTTTGGGGGGGAAGGGGGGGAGTTTGCACTGAACCTGTCTGCCAGGATGTTGGCAATGTCTGTGGGTTCAGTGTATTTTTTGTCATTTTGCACTAACTCTGAGCATATCTGGGAGTTGCCACCCAGGTTCCTGACATAACTAAAGAAGGCCTTGTGATTATCTTTAGCATCTTTTGCAATTTTTCTTTCGAAGCTGGCCTTAGATGATTTTATGAGGGATCATAGTTTCTTGCTAGTACTGATCAGAGATGCCTTCCCTTTTTGGGATTTTGCTCTGTCATGTAGTAGCTTCCTCCTTCTGTTGTATAGCTTATTTATGGCTGGGGTCCACCAGACATGTCTCCTGCCTTTGGAGGAATGAGTCTTAGTTTTATTTGGGATAGCACGATCCATGCATTCCTGTAGGTGTCCATAGAAAGTGTTTGTAAAGGATTCTGCGGTTTGGGCCATATTTTCCACTGGCCCGGGGGCTTTGAAGGATTCCACCTCAGTTTTGAGAAGTGTGAAATTTGCTTTTGAGAAGTTCTTCACCGTGGTTTCCTTGGCTGGGGGTGGGGACGGGATATGGATGTCCAGTGAGATTAATTTATGGTCAGATTTTACCAATGAGGGGTATACCTCTGGTATGGAACATAGAGTCCCCATGTTGGTGATGATCAGGTCCAATATGTTTTCCCCTCTTGTGGGAGTGGTGACCAGATGTTCCATAGCATTTGAGTTTATAAATTCTAGGAACCATTGGGCGAGGGTGTTGAGGCTTGAGTAGTGCTCCCAGTCTGTTTGGGTAGTTGAAGTCACCCAATATAATGGTGTTTGGAGAGACCTTCATATGCTCCAGTGCTCTCAGGAAAGCCGAGTGGGGTTCCTGAGTTTGGGAGGTTGGTCTGTAGCAGGCTACAAACTGAAAGGCAGTTTTGCCCAGTGTTAGTTGCACATGAATGGCCTCCGATGCTTCATGCAGTGCCACTAACCTGGAGGTGTGGGTATCTTTGATGAATATGGATACTCCCCCTCCTTTTTTGGTTCGGTCCGAGTTTTGGGGCCGAAAAGCATGGTATGAGTTATAACCTGGTAGTGCTGGGGTGCTCTCGGGTAGCCTTGAACCAGGTTTCTGTTACTGCACAGATATCAATATTCTCCATACTGAGGAGAGTCTCGAGTGCGTGCATCTTGAGGTTTAGACTTCTGACATTGAGCAGCATTACCCTTAGTTTCTTTTTCTTTGTGTTGTCTATGGAGGTGGGTTTGTCTTTTGAGCCCTGCCTAAAAAAGGCACTATGGGGGTGGCAAGAGCCTTAGCCAGTATTCGAAAGCCCAGGGGTGACAGGTGCAAGCCGTCCCTAGCGAAGCAACGTGGCTTGTTGAGCATGTCATCCCAGGCTGACAGACACTGGATCCCCTTTGAATGACACCAATACTTTAGCCAATTGTTAAAATTGATCATTTTGTCTTTATACTGTGGCATCTTTCTTGGTGAGGGTAAGATGCTACTCAAGGTCAGGGTCATACCGGCCTGGGCTACATGATCAGAGAGCTCCTCTGTCTCTTTTCATGTAGTCCAGTAAGGTACGTCTCAGGTCATTCACACCAGCATGGACAATGACGGAGTCATATTTGTACTTGCTTTGGAGTGACCTGAGTGCTTGTGTTATGTGGCGGATCCTGGCACCCGATAGGCAGCTTACAGTGACCTTCTCCTTGTTCAGCCTGGTGAGTGGGACGTTAGTGTGTCTGACAATAGAGTCACCTATTACAAGTGTATTAGGTGTGTTGTTTAGCCTTAAGGGCTGTGACTGTGTGGCACACTGACTTTGTGAACTATGTGATACGTGGGTATTGTTGTGGGGTAGCGGTTGCTTGGATGTCTGCTTTGGAGATCTCTGCTGCTTGTGCAGATTTTTATTTAGAGCCTCCGAGTATGTTTTTGTGTGTTTGTGTTTGGTTTTCTGTTGCGATAGGTCTATGTGAGACTGAATTTGTGTTGTGTGTGGTTACCTTCTCCTCCTGACTGACTGCGCCAGTATTGGGTTGAGAGAGCTCAGCCTCCAGTTTGGCTATATAGTTGCATTTCTCACACATATTTGAGCTTGTTGGGAGGAGGAGAGGGTGGTCTGTGTACATAAGGCAGTTGTAACATTGCCTCAAGATTCCCAGATTCACCAGCTGGACTAGAGAGTAAACCCGAAACTGACTTTTGGACGTGTCAGAATAGTATAAGGAACTACTTTTTGACTGATCAAAAAGGACCAATAGGGAGCCAAGTACTTAAAGGGAGTATAAGAGGGTGTAGTGCTTTAGTTTTAGTGCTTACTTATAAGATTACTTATACGAGCAACTGCAGGGCTTTAGAATGAAAATAGAGTGCTTACTTTGAGATTTAGAACAGTTCTAAGGGAAAAAGTGAAGAGCAGACTTTGTGGAGCTGGGAATAGTTTAAACTTGTTTAAGCGGCGTGGTCCAATGCTGCGCTATTCACAAAATCATGCAAAACCTCACAAATGCGGGTTCTAAAGCAGGGAAACCGAAAGAGATAGGAATTGACCCAGAGCGGCCAATAAGCTACTAGTTTCAGGGCTGAGACCACTCCTCCAGGGACAGATAGGCTGCTCGGACCACTCCTCCAGGGACAGATAGGCTGCTCATAAACAGCCTCTGCTAGGATCAAACCCAGGACCCTGTACACTACAGCCAAAGTGATTTACCTCTAAGCCATATCAGATATAAGGAGACTCCTAACTTCTCTGGGGTATACTATCAACAAAAAGAAATCACATCTGGTACCCAGTCAAAAAATTGTATTCCTGGGAGCAAGCTTGAAAAACATCTTCCCAGATGGCATTCCTCACTCTAGAAAAGCAGGTTTATTTGACAAATTACTTCAAACTACTGGCCACCCAAACCCAGCTATCTGCAAGAAAAATACTGCAAGCCCTAGGGTTCATGGCCTCATGCATTCTCCTAATTCAGTATGCAAGACTGCATATGAGGAAGCTTCAGTGGTACTTAAAAAGTCTCTGATGTCAACATTCTGAGGACCTGGAAACAGTGATTCCTATCATTCCTTGCCTAAAGACGGAGTTCCTTTGGTGGGCAGAGACTTGCAACCACAACAATGGACTCTCTTTCACTCAACCCCCTGCCACCCAAACCCTGACAACAGACGCATCAGACTATGCATGGGGGGCTCACATGGCAGGCAAATGGAGCCCAGGACAAATTCACCTGCATATCAATCAAAAAGAAATGTTAGCTGTACAGAATGCACTGACAGCCTTCGAATACCTTATCCTTCCAGGACAACTCTGGATAAGGACAGACAACACCACAGTTATGTGGTACATAAGCAGGGGGGAACTCCATTCCTGCCCACTCTGCAGGTTAGCCATGGCTCTGTGGAACACAGCCTTGAGCAATCAAGTGCACATGCAAGCACAATTCCTGCCAGGAAAACAAAAAATTCATTGGCAGACGACTTGAGCAGAAATTTAATGGACCCACATGAGTGGAAACTGGAACCCAACTCATTCAAGCTTCTAATCCTCAGGTGGGGGACACCAGAGGTGGACGTCTTTGCTTCCCCAAAACCATCAACTGAGCAGATTCTGTACCAGAACTCCCCACAGCCAAGCATGGAAGGTGGATGCCCTATCCTTTACATGGGAAGACCTCTCAATCTATGCCTTTCCCCCTCTGCCCCTCCTTACAAAAGTACTACTCAAGGTCAAACAGGACAGGCCAAGGACAATCCTTATTACACCAGACTGGCCACTCTAGTACTGCTACCCACTCCTATGCAGTCTGACAGCTATGCCACCCTGGCACCTACATCAGGCCCTCTCCCTGCTGTCCCAGCAGGAGGGACAGATTTTGCATCCTCAGCTGCAAACCCTGAACTTGGCACCCTGGCTTATTCCCTGAATATATCACCAGCAACCCTCAGCAAACAGGTGCTGGATGTCATCCTTGAGGCCAGGAAGCCTATTACTAGGAAATCCTATTCAGACAAGTGGAAAAGATACTGTTCTTGGAGCCAGTCTCAAGGAAAGGACACAGCCATGCCCACTTTACCTCAAATCCTAGATTATCTAGCAGAGCTGCTCCACAAAGGCCTATCCTTCTCATCAATTAAGATTCATGCATCTGCCATCTCAGCTCATTACAATACTGAGCCGCCCCTCTTCTCTCATCCTCTGATCAAACAGTTCCTGAGAGGAGCTAACAATTTAAGACCCCAAAGGAGAGCTCACACTCCTGCCTGGGACCTTAACTTTGTACTAGAGAAGCTAACGCTTCCCCTTTTGAGCCTGCTGCTACAGCAGAGTTAAAATTCCTCTCTTGGAAAACAGCCTTACTTCTAGCCATCACTTCAGCAAGAAGAGTGTCTTGAGTTACAGGCCCTTATGGCTGTGGAACTCTTCATTACCTTCCATGCGAACAGGATTTCCCTCATGACTAACCCATCTTTTATGCCCAAGGTGGTATCCAGTGTGACATTAAACCAATTCACCCATTTACCAACCTTTTTTCCTAATCCACAGAATAAAGGGGAAAGGATCCTGCACTCCTTGGACGTGCACAGACAACTCGGGTTCTACCTTGACAGGACTTAACCTTTCAGAAAATCTGATCAGCTGCTAGTCAGCTTTGCTACAGGGGCAAAGGGCAAGGCCATTTCAAAACAAACCATTTCCAAATGGATAGCACACTGCATCCACTTCTGCTACAAACACTATGGAAAACCTACCCCACAGGGGATCAGAACTCAGTCCACTAGGGCTACCTCAACCTCTAGAGCAGTTTTCAGGGGGAGTCCCTACCAGGGACATCCTGGAAGCTGCCACCTGGAGTTCTGTACACACCTTCTCCAAGCATTACCACTTGCCTATCTTTTCTAAATCCAGAGCTGGATTTGCCACAGCAGTCTTACAAGGCCTACTAGCCAGTCCTAAAACGTCTTGACTGCCTCCACCCTTCCTCAGCTTTGGGAATCAACCAAAGTGTGATGACTGCAACAGTGAAACACGAAGAACATAGTACAGTTGTGTACACTTACCATAAATGTAGATGTTAGAGTGTATTCACTGTTGCAGTCCTGGATGTTCATCGTGCATAGAGCTGCAGTCATAACAGATGGGTTTTCCTGCCGTCAGGCGGGTCCTCGGTCGGACGAATTCCAAAGTCTAGGTCCGGCGTCGGATGTCGTCGCTTCTTCCCTGACGTCAGTGCGACAGGGGTATAAAAGAACCAGCCGACGCCATTTTCTTCAGTCTTTCTTGCCGCGCGGTGCCCGAAGCAGAAGCAGTTCGCAAGTGCCGGTCGGCCAGCTCCTGAGATTACGAATATTTTTCAACCGAAGTCTTCTTGAAAGCGAAGTACCCCGTTGGGGAAACTTTTCTTGCCTCAGACTGATGTCAGACAAAGTTAATTGCATTTCATGTGGGAAGCAAATACTGCATAATGATTTCCATTCTCTCTGCATTCCTTACTTAGGCCCAGACCACGACGTCTCGGCCTGTCGTTTTTGTGCTACATTCAACAGACGCACTAAGCGTCGGGCGGAGTTCGCCCAACACTATTTTGGCAAAAAGTTTAATTACATTATGTCGTCGGATACTCCGACTCCAGTTTTGAGTAAAAGACGCAAAGATAAGGACCGACATACGAGGTCCGCGACTTCTATCGACACCACGCTAAAGCCGACTACAGGTGTTCCGGTTCTCAGCGAGGCGCCTACGCAGCCCCTGACTACCGATGACGCTTCATTAGTGATGTATTCTGTGCCCGAGGTCGCAGGCTCTTCGGCCCACACTCCGACTACAGATACCGAAGCCACTCTTGGTGGGGAAACTCAGAGTTTAGACAGGCCTGCCACCTCTCAATGTGTCTTCAGGCCTCCTCCTTCTTTTTCCATTAAGGCTTTCACTAAATCTAAAGCAGCCATGCATACTAAAAGACAAGCTCCACAGGGACCTTCTCCAGTCCCCATGCTTAAAAAGCAGATGCTCAAAATGGCTGAGGATTTGATTACTCTTATCAGGGGTTCTCAACCCCCCTCGGACAAAAGGCCCAGAGTGGAGGAAGAATACCCTTCCTGGGACCAGGCCTCCATTACTTCAGAACATTCTGAAGACCAGGAACAATCTTACTCCCCTTTTGAAGATTCTGATGCAGAGGAGTCCATTCCCTCTGTCTCCCCCCCCTGAGGACTACTCTTTAGGGGAAACCTTGCATACCTTGAGGGAACACTTCCACTGGGAAGGCCAAGATTACTCGGACTACAAGAAAAGGCTCAGGGATTTCCCCTTGCTCACTCAGCACAAGCCTCTGGCTATCCCTCCTGTCTTAGACATACTAGATGATGTGTATTCAGAGGCCAGCCTTAACCCAGATTCCTTACCTCCAGCTCTAGTCAAGCCTGACAGGTATTACCGGGTTCCTGATTCACACCAATTTCTATACAAAAGCCATGCGGCTGACCCAGAAACTATTTCACAGGGTCCCAAGGGAATTAAGGCCTCCACTGCCAAAAATCCATTACCTTCAGAGAGAGATTCCAGAGCTTTAGAAAGGTGGGGGAAAAAGGTATACACCTCGGCCACCTTAACCATGAGGGCATTAAACTGTCAGTTCCATATGTTAAAGTATCAACAGTTTTTATTATCTCAGTTGAAAAGCAAAATGTCACAATCTGAACAACCAGACTTGAAAGAGTTGCAGGATTTGTTGCATAGTGCATAGCAAGTGGGTAAACATACCTTGCAATGTGGTTTTGATGCTTTAGAGGCGTCATGTAGAGCTGCTGTTACAGGATCAGTCATACGTAGACACGCTTTGCTCAAAGAGCAAACCTTACCAGATCATGTCAAAGCTAAATTACTAGATGCACCTCTTCAAAAAGATGTATTGTTTGGTGTTAAAGCTGAGGAGGTATTAAAGAAAATGGAGGAAAAGGCAAAATCAATGCAGACAGTGAAAGATTTCCTACAGGTACAACCTCCATGTTTCAGTAGAAATTGGCCTTCAAAAAATTGGTCCTTTCCAGCCACGGACAGACCTCAAAGAGGTAGATACAGGCGCCTGAGGGGTAGAGGGCAATCTCAAGGATCATTTAGAGGCAGACAATGGCAAGCACCTACACCAAGAGGTGGTGAGGATAGTTCAAAGCCATTCAGAAAGCAGAACCAATGACTTTCCCCTTTGCATGCCAAGCAAGGCTCAATTGGCAGCACCTTTAGGCGGAAAACTGGCGTTATTTTCGAAAAATTGGCATATTGTCACAAAAGACAAATGGATCCTGGACATTATAGACAGAGGCTACAGATTCCACTTTCACACCCTTCCAAAAAGGAGAGGCATGCCAAACCTGCCACACAATCAAAGGGCAGAGGCACAAAAACAAATTTCAGATCTCATGGACATGAAAGCTATTCAAGAGGTACCTGCACAAGAACAGGGTCAAGGTTTTTATTCCAGACTATTCCTGGTACCAAGGAAGGGCAAAGATTGGAGACCTATTTTGGACCTATCCATCCTAAACACATATTTACTGCACAAAATTCAAGATGCTCACATTACAGCAGCTTCTTCCCATGCTGGGCAAGGAGTCTTGGCTGGTAACATTGGACCTCAAGGAGGCATACCTGCATGTCCCAATCAGACAAGATTGCAGAAGATACCTCAGATTTCTTGCAGGTTCAACCCATTATCAATTCTCTGCATTGCCCTTTGGCTTATCTACTGCACCCAGAGTGTTCACAAAATGCCTGGCATCAGTAATTGCCTTCTACAGACTTCAAGGGATACAAATGTACCCATATTTGGATGACTGCCTGATCCAAGCGGACAGCAAACACATGCTTCTGAAACACCTGGTGTTTGTAATAATGTTGTTGAATTCTCTGGGATACACAGTCAACAAAAAGAAATCAAGACTAATACCCTCTCAAACAATAATTTTCCTGGGTGCCAGCTTGAATACAAACACCCAGATGGCCTACCTCACGCCAGAGAAACAAGGGCAACTAACTCAATACTTAGAAATCTGGCAGCCTTCACCAGGCTGACTGCAAGGAAAATCCTGCAGGCTCTGGGATTCATGGCATCATGCGTCCTGCTAATCCCATGTGCAAAGCTGCATATGAGGAAACTTCAATGGTACCCAAAAAACTTATGGTCTCAACACAGCCACAGTTTGGAAACAGTTATACCACTGATTCCATGTCTTCAAAAGGAATTTCTGTGGTGGGCTCAAGCATGCCAAAGAAACATAGGTCTCCCATTCTGCAAGCCTCAAGCAAATCAAGTCATCACAACAGACGCCTCGGACTACGCCTGGGGGGCGCACATGACAGATCGGTGCATTCAGGGCAAATGGTCCCAAAAAGAAAAGCACCCACACATCAATCAAAAGGAAATGCTAGCAGTAATAAATGCTATTATGGCTTTCAAAGATCTACTGCATCCAGGCCAACTATTGATAAGGACAGACAACATCACAGTGATGTGGTACATAAACAAACAGGGAGGAACCCATTCATATCCCCTATGCAGGCTAGCCATGTCTCTTTGGAACATGGCTCTGGAATTACAAATCCAACTTCAAGCACAGTTCCTGCCAGGCAAGGAAAACACGCTGGCAGACAACCTAAGCAGAAATATGACAGATCCACACGAATGGAAATTGCATCCTCAAGTTTTTACAAAAATAATTCAAGCATGGGGAAGGCCAAGCATAGATCTCTTTGCCACCCACAGAAATTACCAATTGACAAAATTCTGCTCAAGGACCTTTCATCCACAGGCAGTGGACTTTCATTCTCCTCTATCAAAATCCATGCCTCAGCCATTTCTGCAGAATACAACACTGATCCTCCTTTATTCTCTCACCCTCTCTTAAGACAGTTCCTCAGAGGGGCTAAGAATATAAACCCCCCCAAGGAAGCAACCAGTACCTGCTTGGGACCTCAATTTCATCCTGGAAAAATTGACCCTGCCTCCCTTTGAGCCTGCTGCTTCAACAGAACTGCAATATTTGTCATGGAAAACAGCCTTCCTTCTGGCTATCACCTCACATGCAGGGTTTCGAAACTACAAGCCCTCATGGCTGTGCAGCCTTTCATCATTTTCCATCAGGACAGAGTTTCCTTACGAACCAACCCTTCTTTTATGCCAAAGGTAGTATCCAGGGTAGCCTTGAATCAGGCCTTTTACCCTAATCCACAAAACAAAGGGAAGAGACTACTACATTCCTTGGACATTCACAGACAGCTTCGTTATTATTTGGACAGAACAAAGCCATTCAGAAAATCAGAGCAACTGTTTGTGTCCTATGCTACAGGTGCTCAAGGGAAGCCTATTTCCAAACAGACAATCTCAAGATGGATAGCCCACTGCATACGCTTTTGTTACTCTTTTCATGGTAAGACTGTACCTACAGGCATCGGATCTCACTCCACAAGGGCCACAGCTACCTCTACAGCTTTCCTCAGGGGGGTTCCTACCAAAGATATTTTGGAAGTACTTTCTCCAAGCACTATCACCTACCATTATACTCCAAATCTAGAGCGGGCTTTGCCACTGCAGTCTTGCAAGGCATCCTGGCTCCTTCTAGTTACTCTTAGTGCCTACCACCCCTTTTTTAGCTTTGGGATTCAACCCATCTGTTATGACTGCAGCTGTATGCACGATGAACATAGTACAGTTTTGTACCTACCATAAATGTAGATGTTCGAGTGCTAATACAGCTGCAGTCCATGCTTCCCTCCCTCCTTCCCCTCTTGGGACAGGCCTAATGGCTAACACCTCCTCATACAACCTGATTGGGGGATTCTTTTATGGTGTATTTGCTTGCAACTACTGTTTTTTGATTATATTGCATTGCATTATTACATAAATTTATGTTTTGCCTCCCTTCTGGGGGCACCTGACATCTGGGGCAAGAAAAACTGAAGAAAATGGTGTCTGCTGGTTCTTTTATACCCCTGTCGCACTGACGTCAGGGAAGAAGCGATGGCATCCGACGCCGGACCTAGTCTTTGGAATTCGGCCGACCGAGGACCCACCTGACGGCAGGAAAACCCATCTGTTATGACTGCAGCTGTATTAGCACTCGAACATCTACATTTATGGTAGGTACAAAACTGCACTTTACCCCCCCTCCAGCCCCCCTAACTTCTCTATGCCTTCTACCTTTGCTCTTTTGTGGCTATATCTTATGGCTATGGTATTTACTGTTTACTGGAGGTGTTCCACACCATTTAATTGCTTCCTATTTTGGGGGCTCCTGACATCTGGGGCAAGAAAAACTGATGTAATGGCATCGGCTGCATGTTTTATACCCCTGACGTCATGGAAGGAGCGACAGCATCCGATGCAGAAATCCCAAGACTTTGGTATTCGGGCTGACTGAGGGCTACCTGCAGGCAGATAACCCAAGTGTGATGACTGCAGCAGTGAATACACTCTAACATCTACATTTATGGTAAGTGTACACAACTGTACTTTTTATCGGTACTGTAGCTGACTACCTTTATTACCTTACCAAGAATTACATATTTCCCTTTGGTCGATTCATTTTCGGACAGACCACCCAGCCCGTTCATAGAACAGCGACCACCTAGGTCTCCTACAGTGTTGTCTGTTTGGTCCACTAAGAGTCTCTCAGAATTGGACAGCATGAGACTGGTTGACCAGCTCCTGACGACGAGGGGATTGCTTCCATCTTAGTTTCCCAGCTAACTCGGCTCCAGAACTGGTCCTTCTTTGACACGGTCACGCATTCCTCCTCCAACTCCAGCCAAGCCTTTGGAGCCCCTGACACTGACCTGCCCGGGTCCAACTGACTTTGTTCCAGTTGGAGTCGCTTCTCTGGAACCGAGAATTGCCTTGAGTTCTTCCAGTTTGTCGGAACTGGAGACTACCTGGGGTCAAGGCTTCATTGCTGGTTCCGAGGGGCAGAGTTCAACTTAGATTATTTCAGAGCCTTTCATGCCCCTTGATGCCTCTGCATTTGTGGGCTCGACATAGGCTGTTGCTTCATAGGTGGCTTTCCTTGGTGCGGGGTGTGACCATGGTTCCAAAGGAGTCTGTTTTGGTTCCGAGCTCCCATCCTTCTGTGGGGGACAGGCCTTTCAGATCATGGAGTGTGGGGCTTGTCCATTGTAGACTCTCAGTATTTGCCACCCCTGTCAGGCCAGACCACATCTGTATCCCCTCGACCAGGGTTTCCACCAGCCTCATCCATGGGAGTGATGTACTTTGGTGGTTTCCAGTTTGGGAATTTCCCCGGCACATCCTACCGAGGAAGTACTTTAGAAGAAAAAGTGCAAGAGGAAGCACTTAGATTGCCCGGAGAAGTCTATCATTGAGGATATAGATTTTGATGAAGGGGAAGGTTCACCCAGGTCACCCCCCTGAAGAGGTTTCCTTTGGGGACATCCTGGAAATCCTGAAACAGAGGGGTGGCTGGACTTCCCTCCAGCCTTCCTCAGAGGAATCTGTATACCTGGTAGCTTTTTGTGCCCGGCCATCTACCTCTTGGATCTCTCGGCCTGCCGACAAGCTTATTTAACTGATCGCACAGCAGGCCTGGAAAATTCCTGACTTCATCAAGCCGATCCTCAAGAGGCCTGACCGCATCCTTTCTGCCCTTAAAGATGAGCAGCATTGGGCTAAGGGTGGCTCTGTAGATGCCATGGTAATAGCAGCAGCCACAAAAAAGGAACTTGCAGATGGAAGTCCTACTATGTATCCTCCTAACAAGGAGTCTAGGACTATGGATAGGTTTGGGAAGCACGTTTACACTTCATCAGCCTTCGCTGTCAGGTCTTTGAACTATATGACACACTTTACCAGGTTGCAGAGAGATCTGATTAAAGAGCTATCAGATATTCTTACAGGAGCAGTAGCTGAAGGGGTCCGAGACAAGGTTACCTCTCAGCTCGCCACCCTTGAATTGATTTCAAACTCATCCATGAGGCTAACTGCCCATGCAGCCGAAGGGACAAGAGCAGCAGTATCAGGTGACACACCTGGATGTGCTTGTGTGACTTTGTAGAACCATTTAAATCTTTGTCAGTCACACTTCGTTTGATGGATCATCCCTATTTGGACCCAAGGTAAAAGACACACTGGCCAGATGTGAGAAAGAGGGAAAGACTTTCTTGCCATTGGTGTACCCTTATCTATTCCTCAACGGCACTACTGTAGGAACCAGAGAAGTGGAAGGTTATGATTCAAAAAGTCCCAAGGGCCTTTCCAGGGCTCACGCGGCAAGGACTTCTCCTGGGGCAGAGGGGGAAGTAACAATGGAAGACTCCATTCTAGAGCCAGAGGTGGCCTAGAGAACCAGGGATCCTGAGATTTCTTCTTTGGTAACTCCTACCAGTGCTTCTGATCGGAGGGCCGATTGCCTTCTTCTGGAGGCAGTCGGGGAACAATTATCCCTGCACCAGTCTGCCTGGCTACAAATGACATCAGCAAATGGGTGCAGGAGATAATTTCCTACATTATTCACCTTTTGACAAATCCGAAAACACAAAAAAAACTCCCACACATTTCACCCTGTCACAGGGAAGCAGCAATCATAGTAATTCAAAATCTGCTTGAAAAAAGAGTTAAAGTCCAAGAAGTCCTACCAGACCAGAGAGGATATGGGTTTTACTGAAGATTCTTTTTAGCGCCCAAAAAACAGGGGACTGGAGACCCATTTTGGATCTCAGCCGGTTCAAGTCAACCAAGTTCCGGATGGTCTCAGTACAGTCGGTACTTACTTTCTTGGAAAAAGACGATTTGATGTTCTGTATAGATCTTCAGGATGCGTATTACCGTATAGAAATGGACAAATGCTCCAGAAGATTCCTGCTCTTCTGTCTGGAAACCAGACAATTTCAGTTCAGAGCATTGCCCTTTGGCCTCACCACAGCACCCAGGGTGTTTACCAAATCTATGGTAGTGGTAGCAACTCATCTCAGACTGCTGGGATTTTGAGTTTTTCCTCATTTTGATGACTGGCTCCTTACCACTGCCACCAAGCGTCCGCTCATAAGGGCAAGGGATTATACTCTACATCTTTGCACTTCGTTAGGCATTACAATCAATTATGAAAAGTCAAGTCTGCAACCTACACAACAGCTGGAATTTATCGGAGCTATGTTAAATACAGTTACAGGAATTGCTTCACTCCCAGTAGAAAGGCTCCAAAAGATGAGATCACAAGTAAAACATATTATTCATAACAGAAGTGTTCCAGACAGACTTGTCTTACAGGTGCTAGGCTCGATGGCAGCCTCTATTACTCTAGCTCTCTTGGCCAGATATCACATGTGGATTCTCCAATGGCTTCTTGTCTCCCAGTGGTCGTTATTGAATCAGCTGGTGTCGCATCACATCTTCATCTCTAATCACTGCAAACGAGACCTGTCTTGGTGGTTCCATTCCAATGACATCCTTTCGGGCCATCCTTTCCTCCTCCCACAGCCCCAAGGCATAGCGACCATATATGCTTTCCAGATGGGGGAGGGGCATTATCTGGGAAGGACAGTCAAAGGCACTTGTTCCCAACTGGAGACCAGTTTGCACATCAGTGTTCTATAGATGAGGGCGGTCCTCTTAACGTTGCAAGCATTTTAGGATGCCCTTCCCCTGGGAACAGTGACAGTTCAGACAGACATGTCTGTAGTCTGGTACATCAACAAACAAGGAGGAACAAAGTCTTTTCCGCTTTGTCGAAAAGCCCTCTGAATTTAGCAATGGGCGATTTCTTCCAACTGCTTTCACACGACAGTGCATATTCCGGGAGCTCCAGCGTGATAGCGGAGACTTTGAGCAGAACTGTTCTGATGCTTCACGAGTGGTCTCTCAATCATGTAGTGGCAGAAAAGATTTTATGCTGCTGGGGCCAACCTTGCTGCAGTCTGTTTGCATCCCCTCCGAACAAGAAGTGCAGCAGTTACTTTGCCTGATCCTCACCCAGAGATGCTGTTCTCCATGATTGGCCTCCCAGTCTCCTGTATCTTTCCCCCAACTCTTCTGATGTCTCAGGTTCTAAAGAAAGCCAAGAGGTCAAAGAACACCATAATCGTCATTGCCCTGATCTGGCCTCGACAAGTTTGGTTTCCCTTCATTTGGCCTCACCCAGTTTGGAAACCTTGGCTTCTAGACTTGGCTCCAGATCTGTTATCTCGTCCAGAAGGAATGGTTCATCCCTCTCTCCAACATCTCAAGCTCACTGCATGGCGTCTCCAATTCCCATGATTGCCAGGCATTCTTCCTTTACCTCACAAGTCTGACAAATCATATTGGCCCATCCCAAACCTTCTACTAGAAAGGTGTACCATAGTAAATGGGGAAAAAAATTGCTAGATGGGCTCTTAACAATGATATTGACCCTTGCGTAGCTCCTGTGGATAAAGTTTTGGATTTTCTGGACTTTCTTTATCAGCCTGGATGTTCTTCATCTCACATTGCTGCAGTCCTTACACTTGGGTAGTCGGATGTCAGAAAAAGTTAATATTGCGTGTGGGAAACAGAACAGATGCATAGAGATTATCATACTTTGTGTATTCCTTGCTTAGGGCCTGAGCACGACGTTGTTGGCTTTGTGTTCCCAGAGTGAGACCTTATTATTGCAGATGTGGCCTCTCAGGAGGCAAGTCAGGCTGAGGGGCTTCTTCCTTCTTTTAAGGCTTCTCCCAGGGGCAGGGCAGGGCCAGCCTCAGTTAGTGTTACCTACCTAGCTCTTTCTCTTACTATGCCCAGAAGAATTAAAAAAATGGCAGAAGCAGAAGATTTGATTTGATTAGGGTTCTATGCCCCTGCCCCTCCTGCTAAGAGACCTGGGTGAGCTGGGGATTGGGATTTGAGCAAAGCTCAGATGTTTTTGAGTCTTGACTGAAGCACTTGCAGGAGTACTTTTATTCTGATTCTGATGTGGATGATTCTACTCCTTCTACTGCTCCTGAGGATTTTTTTTTTTCAGAAACTCTTCATTCCATGAGGGCCTCCCTGATTTTGGATGTAGTGTTTTTACAGAGGCTAGGAGCTTCTCTTGATTCTGATTATCAGAATTCTGAACATGTTAAAACAAGGATTTTTTAGATGCCTTTTACAATCTGACGGTTGTTTGGGGTCCTCCTGTTGAGACAGTCTTAAAGAAATAAAGTCCAGTCTAGTACCCTCTCAAGACATGTGCTTTATCTCAAAAATATGGACAAGCACTGCCCAGATATATGGACACTGTCATTCAAATAATACCTTGCATCAGAAGGAATTTTTGTGGTGGAGACAGCCATTTGCTCAATGTCAAGCTTTCACTCTCTGCACCTAACAGCCTGGCATATTCTGTTTATTTTGGAGGCAGCAAATTTTTTTTTTGATCTTTCTGAGCTTTGTGTGTGGCTCTTCAATATCTTACTGAGTTTACTAGACAAGGTTTGTCTTTCTCTTCTATTAAAGTTCATGCTGCAGCAATTTCAGCTCACTATGATTGTGACCTACTCCTGCTTGGGATCAATTTTTTGTGTTGAGAAACTCACTCTACAACCTTTTGAGCCTGCAGCTACTGCTGAGTTGACATATTTATCATGGAAGACTGCTTTTTAGGTACAAAACTGTACTTTCTTCAGTCTCTACCATTTGAGTACATCTGGCTGCAGTATATAATTTCCATATTGGTTTGGATGGTTCTTCACTTATGTCACATAAACTTTGTGAGGCCTTTTTGAAAGGAACCCTAATGTTAAGGTCTTCATTTAAAGAACCCACTGCTTCCTGGGATTTACCCTTGGTCATGCAGTGTCTCACTTTATCCATCTTTGAACCTTCAGCTACTTGTGACTTAAAATTTCTGACATGGAAAACATTTTTATTAGCTATTACTTAGCCAGAAGAGTACAGGAAATTCAGGCTTTATCCAGCAACCACCCCCGTATTTACTATTTCACAAAGACAGGGTTTCCCTCAGGGCTAATCCTCCCTTTCTGCCAAAGGTTGTTTCAGAATCTAATATCAATCAAACCTTACACCTACCAGTCTTTTCCCCCCAGTTTATCCAGTAAAGGAGAGTACTGTCTACACTTATTAGACGTTCACAGGCAGTTAAGTTTTTACCTTCACAGAACAAAGGATATCAGAAAATCTGACCAACTGTTTTTTGCCTTTTCCTTACTTTCTTTAGGTAACCCAGTTTCTAAGGTTACCTTAGCTAAATAGCTTGAGGATTGTATCACCTTTATTTATCATTCAAAGGCTCTCCAACCACCACGTCCTGTGAAACCTCATTCAAGTAGAGCTGTAGCAGCTTCCGGAGTTTTTCATGTTAGAGCTTCCTTAGATAGCATTTGTGCAGCAGCTACTTGGGCATCTCCTCATACTTCTAATACTCATTGCAGACTGGACCAGGTCTCCACGGGGCATGCATCATTCAGTTTGATGGTGTTCAGGAATATTCTGACATGAGACCTAACAAGATTCAGGTAACTAGTGACCCTGTCCTACAGTCCAGGATTACATGAAAATTGACAATGTCTGATAAATTAGTTATGTCTTACCATAACCTTCCATCTTTGTTGTCGATCTTCACTAGTCCTTGACATTCCCACTCCTTCCCCTGGCCTAAGACTCTTAGTAGACTGAATGTTTCCTTAGACTGGCTTTAAAATTGGGACACAGATCTGGTGTCTTATTTGTTTATTATCTGTCTGCCACTGTTATAGGCAAACTTGATCTGAGGTAATTTAGATAGGAGCATTATGCTTAGAGCCTAGCTGAAGAGTTTTGGGAGGAGCGAGCTGAAGTAAACGGCCAGGTCTATTCCGAGACTTGGAACCGAGCCTACAGTCAAGGATTAGTAAAGATCGACAACACAGGTGGAACGTTATGGTAAGACGCAACTTCTTTTTAACTATACTATTCGTAGATTTATAGGTGTGTACTAGGCTAATGACCCTGGAGCCTTTACAAACGTAGCCCATAGGATTACCCTGACATCATGCCACCCGACCTTAGTTCCCAGTGCCTCTGTCGAGTAGAGCCACTGGAGTGATCCCCGGGATGAATTTTCTATTTCCCATCCACTCATCAAGGTTTCTTTTGGAGGGCCAGTGAGGTGCTCTTTTTGACATGTATGGGAAGTATATTCCATAGCAAGGGCAGTCTCTGGGTTATGAATCTGTTCCTCCAGCACGTTTTGTTGATTGTGGTAATGAGGTTGAGGTCACTGGAGCATGTGGTGCGGAGGGAATTGTGATTTCTTTAGCTGTAGCATTTCTAACAGAGCTGGATTAGACATGACTTTATATGTCAAGCAGAGCGCACCTCTAAGTAGGAGATATGAGACAGAGGACAAGTGTTTAAGGCCTAGGATCCTCTTTGTGTGAGGTACTTTGCGGCCTCTCCAGTTGTTGCAGGTGTTTAGTGAGGTACATGCCAAATGGGGCATTGTACTCCGTGATTAGCCTAATGAGGGAAGAGTAGAGGGAGACCATGACCTCTTTCTTCCTGGATGCAAAACCCTTAGGAATGAGATGTGCCACATAGAAGGATTTTCTGACCACTGTGGCAATGTGGTGGTCAAAAGAGATGCTGCTGTCAGCCTGTGTTCCCAGATCTCTTATAACACCTTCTGTGTTCAGTTGACTACCATCGATGTGGTAATTCATGGGAACTGGGTTTTCCCTAAAGGGGATGACGACACATTTTTTACATTCAATAAATTATTAAAGAATAGTATTGTACCTGATGCATGGAGATTAGCAAACATTGTTCTTGTAGACAAGAATGGATCTTAGGATGCCACTAATAGTTATTACCCAGTAAGTTTTAACACCCCTCTTGGGGAAAGTGTTATGGGAGATGTTTATTAACCTCACTAAATAATTAAGAAAATATATTAGTAGTTGTAGATAAGAATCAGCATGTCTTCATGAATAAAAGTTCTTTTTTGAATTTCTTATGATTCTGTGAAAATGTCAGTGTAGCATTATACAACAGTGTCAGTGTGAAAGTTCTGTATTTAGAGCTATTAAAAGCATTTGACTGCTTCTCCATATTAATAGTAAACTGCCTGATAACTCTTTATATAGGGGTTAATATCCTTTACTGGGTAAGATGCTGGTTGAATCACAGGTGCCAGTATATTTAAATACAGGGCCTCTATTCATAAAAAGACAAAAAAAAAAACACCAGTCAACACTTGAGCTTTGTGATGCCTGGGAATTGGTTAGACTTAGGAAGTCCCTATGCTGCAGTGAATGAGAGGATTTCCAGAAAGACCATTTCCTTTGTGTCTTATGCCTAGCTATACCCACTTCTGCCATAAGTTGGAGACTATGGAGTTTGCATAGATTTCCAGCATTAGTTGTGCATTTGTTTGCTGGCAAAATTAAAAGGTACAGTAAAGCTAGGTTGTACCTGTTAGCATTTGGTAACTCTAATTTCAATAGGAAATCTTTGGCAGTCATTGAGGTAGAGTTTGGGCAAATAAAATTACAAATCCTTTGAAATATCTATTTGAAATTCAAGAGGGACAAGCATTCCCCAAAAATATACAACCAATCTTCAATAACACCTGAGTGATACAAACAAAAATGTTCTACTGCTGGAAATATCCTATTGAATCTGGCTGGGGTATAAAATATTTAAACTGGCATTGACTCTCAAAAAAAATTGGAACTTAAGAGTCCTGGATATATGTTTAGGGATGTAACTAATGTTTAGCCACTCTTCCATGTCCAAATCTGTGCCCAACTCTGTATTCCAAATGACTGTATACTTGTTTATCAGTGCCTCTTTAGGGGCAAGTAGTATCTTATAAATATGACCAGTGGGTCTAGCTACTGTTATTTTAGGATCTCTAACTTCCAGAAACAAACTAACCCACTTTAGGTCTGTTCCCTGATGAGACTGTGACTATTTTTTTTTATTATTTAATTTTCGTAATAATGTCTTGTAAAAACCTTCTTTGTGTACTGAGAGAGAAACGTTCTCCAAATTATTCCCAAACCATAATGTGAACATTGCAGAATAATTATTCCCAGTAAATTAGATTACAGGTTTGTGTTAAATCTTTCTGGGTTTCAGGCGTTCAGATTCCGTAGTGAATTGAGGATCTAATATGTAACAGGTCCTCTGCACATTGTGTAGACTTGGTATGCCAAAATACTGTCTGGATTGCCAAGACAAAATAATTTACTTCAAAAAATCTGTAAGGGTTGTTCTACCTCTAGACCACAACAAGTCATAAAGTTTAACAAGACCTCCTTTGCTATTATAATCCATATTCTTCCAAATAGCTTTTTTGAAATTTTGTTCAATAAACCCAAATGCTTTTATTCTAGTTGCTAGGGCATAAAGTTCAATGTTTGGTAACCCCAAACCCAGACCATCCAGAGGAAGGCATGAGTGATCCCATGCCAGTCTAGTCTTATCCCCTACCCAAGTAACTCATCTAAGTAGTACTCTCAATTTAGCCCGAATTTGTGATGTGGGTGGAAGGTGGTATACCTTGGAAGGCATGTAATACCAGAGGCAGAATATATCATGAAAATGTTTGGACCCATTTGTTACATATCTAGTCACTAAAATTTCCATCTGTGACCGTATGACTTGGCTTTTGTCCGAATTACCCCATATGCACCATGCAAAGAAACTCGTGGTTGGAGCGGCTTGATCTGTGCAGATAGCTTATTAACATGGTTTGAATACTAATCTAACAAAAAAAGTGGAGTAATGAATGTTGGCATTTTCTGACCAAATTTCATATTCATGCTAGGAAATAATGCAGTTCAGGAATCTGGTGAATGCAAAGATCTGGGCTTGCATACAAGTTAAAATTTAACATTCAAGACTAAGACTGTGCTAGTAGTGGGATTACTTTTAAAAAAGCTAAGTCAAGATCAGTGACAGTACTGGTAAAATTATCCACAATTTACATTAGGCCCATAAACTGAATAAAGTTCTTTTTTTTTTTTTTTGCATCTACTCAAGGAGAGCTGTTAGTTTTAGAAGGTATTCAAAGGAAATTAAAGAATAAAAGAAAGCAAGTCTCTGTCTTATGGAGAACATTTGGAAAAACGTTCTCCATCAGCTATCTCTGGTTATGAAGTAAGATGTGTTTAGGTTAGCATGCTCTGTAGTGTTAAGACAAGATGGGCATTATCGTAAACTATTACAATCTAGTAAAATATCATGTGGGGAAAGTTGTATCTTTATGATTGTTAAATGTAGAACAGTAATAAGAACAAAGTCCATCACTCAAAGCATAGTTAGATTGTAGAATAAATTGCTGCTGCACATTAGGAAAAGTAGTTCATTGGAATTATGTAAGAACTGTTAGGACATTTGATTTAATGCTAAAGTTTTTCTATGGAATATGGAGTCTTCTTTGTGATGGTATTCTGACCTTTAAACAGCTTTCCCAAACTGAAATTATAGAAGGATTATCATAGTTTAACAGTTTGAATATTTTTTAACTCCAGTTCAGATGTAGGCAGTAAGTGCTACAGGTATATGATTTACCCACAAACTTTTAACACTGTAAGAATGAATACTGATGTGTTTTTCCATTTGGATTACTGTTTGTACTATTTTTAGTGGAACAACAAGCACCCTCTGTAGTCCTTAAGAATGCATAATAGGAATTGTACTTAAAATGTTTGTTTTAAGGCTATGTTCTTCCTCTGAGTTTCACTGTGCACTATGACTTGTATTTATTATTCAAGGTGTTTCCTAAGGCACTTTGCTTTATATTTAGATATACAGACTACTTTCTTGTTGAAGTTATCATAGGACCATATGTTTTTCTGGGTCTAAGTCACTTAATTGAAATACGTATTCATCGAGCACTAATCAGCGAAACTCATTTCAGTGAACCCTGGATTTTTTACTAAGGTTAGGAAACCCTCACCAGCACTCTGGAACAGACACCGCACTAAATCAAACCCACCCAAGTGGGGGGCTTCACCCCCCACATCCCCCCTTAACTATATATACCACCTCTGAGATTGCACTACAGTGGGGAAAAGGGAAAAGTTACAGTGACAGCCAAGTCCTTCTTAACCTTGGGAAAAAGTCCAGGGTTCACTGAAATGAGTTTCGTTGATTAGTGTTCAATGAATATGTATTCGATGAATGTGTATTTCAATTAAACGATCTAGACCTATGTTTTTCTCCCATTAGAAGTTACTACAGTGAGAAATTCATGTTTGTGTAGTTCTGATGTTCGGGTCTTAGATTTTGCTTCCTTATTCTTCTCAAAATTAGCTTCTCTATTTTTTGTTTTCCTCTTTTTGTGTCATAGATCTGCTAAAACCTTGCCTTATCATTGGCACTACTTATACTTGTTCATTTTAAAGTGTTTTATCATAGCTCTGTTTGTTACACTTTGCAGCACAATATATCGCAGCTATAGCACTGTGCTGCACTTTTCTCCTACTCTAGTTGTTTATTTGTGCCCATATGTTTAGTATGGCCTTCATAGATGATCATTTACCTACCCTGACATGTAACTTCATTTTGACCTGTGACATTGGCTTAGCTTAAAGATGCATCCCTAGACTTTAATGGACAAATCTCAGTGCATGAGTGAGACCCATCCCTAAATTCTATAGACTCATGAAACACTAAGGCTTATTTATTAAAAAAAAAAAAAAAAAAAAGTGGCCCAAATCTACCAGGAGTGATGTGTTTGGAAATGCATAACAGTTCAACCACTAAATGGTGTGCTATGCAAGTAATGTCTGTAACAAATCAGTTTAGGTAACAACTGAGCAATTGGAGCCTCTTTCTTTCAAACTCCATTGTACTGAAGTCATAATAACATTTTTGCTTGTACTTGCTACTGTTGTTTATCTCTGCCTACTTATATTTTCCATGATACGTTTTAATGATCTTGTTTAAAGGTGCAAAATGACCTTTTTGTTTTTGCACGCAAAAAGTGCTTGAATGCATTTTTATGCATGAGAACACATTTTTATACAAAAACAAAAAGTTGTTTCACACCCATTTATAAAAAAAAAAAAAAAAAAAAAAAAAATTTTTACAATTGCTTCTAAACTTACTGAGCTGTGTTTAGGGAAGGGCAATTTGAGTTCCAGCTGTAATTATGCTGGAATAGCATAGGTAAGTAATTTTAAATTAGTTTAATTGCCAAACTGTTTTTTGGCAAGCTGTTAATTTAACTGTTAAGCAGTTATATAACTAATTTACAATTGCCTACTTGCGCTAATCCAGCATAATTAGAGCTGGTACCCAAAGTGACATAAGCACCTCCTTCCCTGCCATGAATATTCACGGCTCAGTATGTTTTGTCTTTTGCGTTCAGAAGCAATCTTTCAAACTTTGTTTTTAAAGGCAGCAAAACACACCTTTCATACAAAAAAAAAGTGTTTGCATGCATAAAGATGCATATGAGCACTTTTTTATTTGAAAAGAAATGTGCGTGTTATGCCTTTAAACATGATCTTTAACACAGTCACTGTATTTCTCTAGATTAGAATTACTGCTTTCAATTGTCCAATACATATGGTCAGGGGTGAACAGAAATATTGCCAGACTGTTTCAAGTGCCATTGTGTCACATCTGCTCACTCAAACAAGTGTTCAGACAAAAACACACGTGCACATGCACACACACTTGCACACACACACACACACACACACACACACTCACACACACACAAATGTTTTTCATTCTACATGCAGGTAGAGACCCAGGATCTTTCATATGTATATACTAACTCTGAAAATTAAGGTCTGTGCAAGAAGAGATGCAGGATAAACAAACGTATGGATCTTGCTAGCCTTATTGGCGTATCTGGTTTGCAGGTCTCTAGAAGTGGTCACCTACTTAATTACTTCTTTTCAAATTTGCACTTGCAGTGTTATCTCTCTACAACCACATTCAAAAAAGATATTACATGGCATAATTCGCCAGAACATACAGCAGGTTTATTAGAAGTGTAAACACCCAAGACTCCTACCTGCCCTCAGGACATCTAAATCTTTAAGTAGCATTTACTCTGAAGAATATTGTTATAATTGTTATGTTAGCAGTACTATCCTAAACAGAGCATCTGCTGTTTAGATTTTATTTTGTGGGGTGTCCCTGTAATATGTCATAACATTTGGATTACCTTACGAGCTGATCTTTGTTGCTGTGGATATTTTGTGGCAGTTTCCTTCATTACAAAGATTAGTCATATTCTTGCTACAGAGAGGATACAGATGCAGGTGGTGCTAGTCTCCTAAATAAATCGTATGTTTGCATAGACCTTCTGTGTGTTAGAAAACATTTGTCATGTAGTTGTGATTCAGGAAATTCTCTTCTGCTGTAGTTGTGTAGGTCTTTCATGATTGACTTTTATCAATAATCTGAAGAATTTCACTTTTCTCCACTGAAGGATGCTGCTTATCGTCAAAGTCATCATATAACTCTTGTTTGTGATAAAGAAATAGCTGCAAATCCATTGCATACACAGTGCCTTTTTCTTTCTTTTTTCCTGACCACATTACAGAAACTGTGTTATCTGCGGCAAGTTCAATAAATCTGCTAGCCTAAATGAAAAAAAGCAATTACAAAGACAATAAAAAAGTCTGAAATTCAGTTTCCCCTAAGCATATAGAGGAAAAATGGAAGAGGGAGAGAGAAACTGAAGAAGACCTTAAACAGTCCTGTGAGAGAGCTGTCCAGATTATCTACCATGTCCTTCAAGAGTGTCTTGAAATGGATTGGGATTGAATGATGACGACATTTTGAAGGTTGAAATGGGTGTCATCTGTCCCCCCCTCTGTTTCTAGGTCAAATTGAGCCAACCCACATTCTGCTAGCTCCTTCCCTGGTGTCAGTTTTGGCACCACCAGTTTCAGGACCAATACGACACCTGAAGCCTGTCGGTTGCCTGGACTCCTCAGCACAGACTATCTTGTATCCAGCTTGCTTGAAACTGGTACCCTTAGTGTTGAGAGTCTTGGAGCAGAGTGTCTGATGATGAGCCTTCAGCATAGTCCTAATCTCAGATTCATTTGTTGTTTTTGGTGTTGGAGCCTTTGGTTTATGATAGCTCTTGTATCAGGCTTGGTGCTGTCAGTGTCTTCTGTGTCAGAACATCCATCTTTGCTGCTGTTGACGTCCGCTTTGAGAGTGGATATGATCCTTGGGGTTTTCTAGAGGACAATAGCCTCCTCTTCTAGGAAGTCCACAAGTTCTGTCCATGTCTGCCCCAGCCGTAGCACCCTTCAGACTGAATATCAGCCTTCTCATCATTCATTCCATGGGCAGAGCAGTCCTAAACGCCTCAAACAGCCTCCTCCACAGGCTCAGGAAGAGTCTTCTAGAGATTTAAATAAGTCTGTGTCAGATCTTCCCAGGAAAAGGATGTAAAAGGAGATGTATTGATTTTCCCAATTGAGTCTGTTTCTGATATGGGCATGGATGATGAAGCCCCCCCCACACACACACACACTCCTCTCCAGATATCAGTTTTATCGAAACTCTTAAATTGATGCACCAGAGGAGATCTTGGCTCACTTATCCACTGTGAGTGAAGTGTTATCTGAGGCTTTACAGACTGTGCCCCCACTACACCCTAGATGGTACCTGCCTTCCAACCATCTGATTGATTTGGTCATCGGCTGGGTATGATAGGAACCCAACTCAGAGACAATCTCTGGAAAGGCTGATAGAAACCTTTGTCCTCCTAAGAATAGGCAGCACTTGCGTAAGGGCCTTCTGGTAGACTCCATCATTAAAGTGATAGCCACCAAGAAAGTGCTGACAAATGATACAGCAGCTGTTCATCCACCAGATAAGAAATCTAGTGCAGTGGACAAGGTGAGGAAGCAAGCTATTCCAGTAAATTACGTTATTCATAATAACTGATGTTATGTGATCCTATCTCGCCTACATTCTGACTGATGGGTTCGGAGCCGATCCCTCGGCTCCGACTCGGCACGCTTATGCCAAAGAGCGAAGTCTCTTATTGGCTGAGCTTACTATATCCCAGGATGCACCACTACCAGTCCCCCAGATCTCGTTTGCCGCTAACTTGCGAAGACGTGGTCTCGAGCTGGCTGAGCTGAGTAGTATTTTACTTACTTTTTTCTGTCAGAAATTTGCTGTTCTTGTCATAAAAAGCTGTTTTAACGGCTACTCTTTCCTTTGTGTGTGATTGGAGTTTTTGTGAGAAACTTTGTAGTGTGATTGGCGTTGGTTCTGATTTCAGGCCTCCTTCATCTTAGGGCCTTCCGGTCAGTCAACCCCTCTCAAACCTTAGGGTTTTAAAATACCCTTGAGTTAATTGTTGGATTGTTTACCTAATCGGCAGCTGTAAACTGATTTTTGGTAGTATCAGTTAAATCAGAAAGTCAAGTGGATAGTGTTGTTTTTCTGTCAGGGAATTACTGCATTATTGTTATAATGTCTCAGAATCCTAGGCCTTCGGCTTTAAAAATGCACCAAATGTAATTTTAAGATGTCAATCACAGATGATCACTCTCTCTGTGTTTATTGTTTGGGTGCAAAACATTTACAAGAGTCATGCAGTGTGTGTCACGCTTTTTCCTCGAGGGTCCTCCAGGAGAGGAAAAATAAACTCATTCTTAAAGGCTTAATAAAACCCTCCTTTGAAGAAGCTTTAGCATCCTCTCCTTCCAGCTAAAGAAAAGGCGCCGGCTCACCAGTCCGTCGGATCCGACTGCCAAAAGACATAGGCAGGCTTCTCCTTCGGCTCCAAGGACTTCGGAGCCGAGGGCGAATTCTGCCTCGATGCCACCAGTCTCACTCCTCTGGCTTCGAGCCGATGGCTGGGGCATCGAGAGGCAGGTCACCGTCGGCTCCACTGGTCTCGAGCCGACAAAGGTTGCCCGCCAGACACTTCTCCTCGGCGCCAAGTCCTCCTCGCACCGATGGAAACTAGTGGGTATTCCTTCGCGCCGATAGTCATCGGGTCGCCGAGCCGGGTCCCCTAGCCCTTTGGGGCCGTTGGAGAGGCCATCTCAACTCCGCTCAGTATCCTCTCGGTCATCGAGGATGTCGGATTCGGATATAGACAGGGTGCTCCAAAGACTGTTCCAGTCCCCAGTCTTTCAAAATTTGTTTTGGCTCCGACCCAGTTGGCTTCGGAGCCGATGGCCCATGCCCATGTCATTGCTATTCCTCCTCCGACCGCTCGCCCGCCGGAGCAGGTGCTGCTGGAGCCGGTGGAGATCTTAGGGTCGGCTCCGACCCTTACTCCAACCCGGCCTTCGGGTCCGAGTTTGGTACACGGACTTCTTCGGCTGGACCTGGGGGTGATGTTTGGGACCTATGCTATCGGTTCGAGCCTCCTCTCGGTGCTTGCTGCGGGACTTCCGTCTGCTATCATGGCTCCGGGACCGGACACTCCCAGGATTCTGGGGTCCGCTTTCAGAGCTATGAGGAGTGCCTTGGCCAAGTCTTCTTCGCCATCTCCCGGCTTTACCAGCACCTTCCTGGGCGTGGAGACTGGGTCTTTGGCAGTTCCTGTCTGTAGGCAGCGGAGCCCTGGGCCTGAGGTTACCCCATTGGGGTTCCCCTCCTCCTGAGGGTTCTTCGAGTTGTCTTCAGAGGAACCCCAAGGAAGAGATCGCAAGAGGAAGCACGTGGACTCCCCGAGTCTATTACATCTGACACTGATCTTGATGATGCGGAGGGGTCCCCGGTCGCCCTCGGATGATGTCTCATTTGCAGACATCTTAGAGATCCTCAAACAGCGAGGCGGCTGGATATCCAAACCCCCCTCTCCTGATGAGTCAGTGCTCCTCAAGGCCTTTGGGGCTCAGCCCTCGCCTCCTGGGTGTCTCCGCCTTCGACGAGCTCCTGGATTTAGTTTGTCGGAGGGCGGGAACATCCAGATACCGTGGAACCAGTCCCTTCTCGTCCTAACAAATTTTTGTCTGCCCCACCCGAGAAGGAGTTCCTGACTAAAGGCGTGGCTGTAGATGCCATGGTGGTGGCATCTGCTACACAACAGGACGTGGCAGAGGCTTCAACGTCCGTCCATCCTCCTAATAAGGAGTCTAGGAGCATGGACCGGTAATGCGGGCGACCCTGACTTCAGCGGCCTTTACTTTAAGGTCCCTGAATTATTTGGCACATTTTACCAGACTTCAGAGGGATCTGGTCAAGGAGCTGTCAGATTCCTCTCGGTAACCTACCTGAGCAGCTAGCCCAGTCGGTTAGCTCTCAGTTGGCTATCCTACGTCAATTTCTAACTCGTCCATGAGGCTCATTTCATATGCGGCAAGGGGCGGTAGAGCGCAGGCACAGGCGTGGCTCTACGGAGACAAGCCTGGCTCCGCTTGTGTCAGTTCGGAGGCCTTCAAGTCTTCCTTCATGACACTCCCTTCGATGGGTCCTCTTTGTTTGGACCTAAGGTTAAAGACACCCTTACCCGCTGTGAGCAAGAGGGAAAAACTTTATCTGCCGTAGGTGCCCGTTATTCCACTCCCTTCGGCCTTATCCCAAGGCTAAAGGAGGGGAAGATGTGGTTCCGTAAATCACGTAAGTTTTTCCTCAACAGCAGGAAGATTCCCTTCCAGAGGCAGAGGACGGGAAATTTTTCTGGGAGACGCCGTCCCAGAGGCGCAGAGGGCCCCGCAATTCTGGAGACCGCGAGTCCTTTCGTGGCTCTTCAGCCTCCCACACCTCATGAGGGGATTGCCCGGCTGTGCTGCTCCGGAGCCAGTCGGGTGCCGTTTGAAGCACCTAAAAGCCTGGGAATCAATCACTCAGGACAGATGGGTGCTTCGGATCATTGCCGGAGGTTACACCATCCCATTCACATGCTCACCCCCACCGTCCAAAAAATCCCGGACCCACCACCCAGTCAAAGGGAAATTGCAGCCGCAGAAGCTTTAAAGCTGCTAGAAAAGGAGTCATCCAACCGTCCCCACAGACCAGATCGGATCCGGAAATACTCGAGGTTCTTTTTAGTGCCAAAAGACAGGGGACCTGAGACCAATATTGGATCTCAGCAGACTAAACCAATCCGTCACGAAATCCAAATTCCGAATGGTCACGTTACAATCCATTCTCCCATTGTTGGAGAAGGATGTTTGGATGTGCTCCATAGACCTCAAGGCCGCCTATTATCACATACCGATACATCAGGCGTCCAGGAGGTATCTGCGCTTCAGCCTGGGAGACAGTCATTTCCAATTTTGTGCACTGCCCTTTGGTCTCACCACAGCCCCCAGGGTGTTCACCAAGTGTTTGGCAGTAGTGACTGCTCACCTGAGGAGTCTTGGATTCCAAGTGTTTCCCTATCTGGACGACTGGCTCCTGACTGCCACCACCAGGCATCTACTAATGGACAACCTCAAAGCCACCATCTCCTGGGTGCTACCCTGGGAATTGCATTCAATTGGTCAAAGTCTGTCTTGCTGCCCTCTCGGCATAAGGTTCATAGGAGCAGAGATAGACTCAAAATTGATGCTGCTTTTCTTCCTACCGAAAGGATCCAAACTTTACAAGGCCAAGTTCAAGCCCTGATTTCAAGATCCAAAGCCCCAGCCAGGATGGTCCTACAAGTTTTAGGTTCGATGTCTGCCACGGTTCTTCTAGTTCCCAAGTTCACGTTACAACAGCTTTTACCTCTGCTGGGCAAAGATCACTGGATGGTACTCTGGATCTCAAGGAGGCTTACCTTCATGTTCCTATCAGGCCCAGTTGCAGGAAGTATCTGCGGCTGGGACTTCATTATCAGTTCTCTGCATTGCCCTTTGGCTTATCTACTGCCCAGAGTGTTCACAAGGTTCTGGCTCCAGTGGTAGCTTTCTTCAGGCTAAGAGGAATACAGATCTATCCTTATTTGGACGATTGCCTGATTCTGGCCAAGAAAGGACGAACTTCTTCATCATTTACAGTATGTGATGGCAGTGTTAAGATGCCTGGGGTATTCTGTGACGAAATAAAGTCCAGTCTAGTACCCTCTCAGGACATGTGCTTTCTGGGTGTGAGACTGAATACAGCATCCCAGATGGCCTTTTGACCCCGGACAAACAAAAGAATCTTTCTCTTTACTTCCCATTGTCTCAGTCCAGGCTGACTGCAAGGACAGTCCTTCAAGCCTTGGGGTTCATGGCATCTTGTATTCTGGTCTTCCCAATGCCAAACTGCATATGAGGAAGCTACAATGGTATCTCAAAATGTATGGACACAGCACTGCCAAGATTTGGACACTGTCATTCAGATAATACCTTGCATTCAAAAGGAATTTTTGTGGTGGGCTCAGGAATGTCACCTAAACAAGGGACTCTCTGTGACCCGGCCAGAGGAGTCAGATTTTAACGACAGATGCCTCAGACAAAGCTTGGGGAGCTCATCTAAATGGAAAATGGGTACAAGACAGTGGCCTGCCAGACTTCAACATCTACATATCAACTTGAAGGAGATGTTAGCAGTCCAATTTGCATTGATAGCTTTCAAGGATTTACTTCTTCCAGGGCAGGTGTTGATTCAAACAGACAACACAACTGTCATGTGGTACATCAACAAGCAAGGGGGACATTCTTATCCTCTATGCAGACAAGCAATGATTTTGTGGGAGACTGCTCTCAGTTTACAGCTAAATCTTCAGGCAAGGTTTCTGCCAGGAGCACAGAACTCCTTAGCAGATGTGTTGAGCAGACAAATTATGGATCCCCACAGTGGAAATTGGATCCTCATGTATTTCAGAAATTGACAGTGTTATGGGGAACTCCAGACATAGATCTGTTCGCTTCTCCACTAAATTACCAGCTGCCAAAGTTTTGCACAAAAGGTTTCATCCCACAGCTTGGAAAGTGGATGCTCTCATTCAATTGGAGCAATCTTCAGTGTATGCCTTTCCACCTCTGCCTCTCCTCCCAAAGGTACTCTGAAGGTCAGACAGGACAAGCCAAACATGATTTTAATAGCTCCAGATTGGCCTCGACAGCACTGGTACCCATTACTGAGAAGTCTGGTACAGGAGCCTCCATGGCCTTTGCCTTGATTCCTCACCTGCTGTCTCAGGAGAACAGTCATTTACTCAATGTCAAACTTCATTCTCACATCTACAGCCTGGCATATTCTGTTTTAAACCCTGGAGGGTCTCAGCTTCCACAACAAGTTTTGAATGTTATTTTGGAGGCCAGAAGGCCTAGTACAAGGAAAGTTTCAGATAAATGGAGGAGATTTTTATTTTGGAGTACAGCAAAGGACTTTGATGTTTCTAAACCTAATTTAAGTGTGCTCTTCAATACTTACTGAGTTATTGGACAAAGGTTTGTCCTTCTCCTCTATAAAGGTTCATGCTGCAGCAATTTCTGCTCACTATGACTGTGACCCACCATTATTTTCTCACCTTTGTTTAAGCAATTCTTAGAGGGCAAAGAATATAAGACCCCATGAGCTCCTACTCCTGTTGGGATCTCAATTTTGTGTTGGAGAAACTCACTCTACACCTTTGAGCCTGCACTCGAGTTGAAATATTTATCATGGAAGACTGCTTTTTGTTGGCCATTACCTCTGAGAAGGGTTTCTGAATTACAGGCCCTTATGGCAGTTGAGCCTTTCTAATTTTCCAAAGGATAGGGTTCTCATAACCCTTCTTTATGCCTAAAGTGGTTTCTAGTGTGGCTTTAAACCAAACTATTCATTTGCCTACTTTTTATGCAAACCCCAAAATAAAGGGAAAGATTTTGCACACTTTGAATGTATATTATTTGAGGATTCTTCAGGGGTATTCACGTAAGTTTTTTTTCCAAGGTTAAAGACACCCTTACTCCGCTGTGAGCAAGAGGGAAAACTTTATCTGCCGAGGTGCCCGTTATTCCACTCCCTTTCGGCCTTATCCCAAGGCTAAAGGAGGGGAAGATGTGGTTCCGTGAATCACGTAAGTTTTTCCTCAACAGCAGGAAGATTCCCCTTCCAGAGGCAGAGGACGGGAAATTTTTCTGGGAGACGCCGTCCCAGAGGCGCAGAGGGCCCCGAATTCTGGAGACCGCGAGGTCCTTTCGTGGCTCTTCAGCCTCCCACACCTCATGAGGGATTGCCCGGCCAGTTGCTCGAGCCAGTCGGGTGCCGCTTTTGTAAGCACCTAAAAGCCTGGGAATCAATCACTCAGGACAGATGGGTGCCCGGATCATTGCCGGAGGTTACACCATCCATTCACATGCTCACCCCCACCGTCCAAAAATCACGGACCCACCACCCAGTCAAAGGGAAATTGCAGCCGCAGAAGCTTTAAAGCTGCTAGAAAGAGTCATCCAACCGGTCCCCACAGACCAGATCGGATCCGGAAATTACTCGAGGTTCTTTTTAGTGCCAAAGACAGGGACCTGAGACCAATATTGGATCTCAGCAGACTAAACCAATCCACGAAATCCAAATTCGAATGGTCACGCGGCAATCCATTCTCCCATTGTTGGAGAAGGATGTTTGGATGTGCTCCATAGACCTCAAGGACGCCTATTATCACATACCGATACATCAGGCGTCCAGGAGGTATCTGCGCTTCAGCCTGGGAGACAGTCATTTCCAATTTTGTGCACTGCCCTTTGGTCTCACCACAGCCCCCAGGGTGTTCACCAAGTGTTTGGCAGTAGTGACTGCTCACCTGAGGAGTCTTGGATTCCAAGTGTTTCCCTATCTGGACGACTGGCTCCTGACTGCCACCACCAGGCATCTACTAATGGACAACCTCAAAGCCACCATCTCCTGGGTGCTACCCTGGGAATTGCATTCAATTGGTCAAAGTCTGTCTTGCTGCCCTCTCAGCGCATAAGGTTCATAGGAGCAGAGATAGACTCAAAATTGATGCGCGTTTTTCTTCCTACCGAAAGGATCCAAACTTTACAAGGCCAAGTTCAAGCCCTGATTTCAAGATCCAAAGCCCCAGCCAGGATGGTCCTACAAGTTTTAGGTCTGAAGGTCTGCCACGGTTCTTCTAGTTCCTCTGGCAAGATTGCACATGAGGATTCTTCAGTGGCTATTGTCAACTCAATGGTCCTTTCAGGACCTTCCCTCAATCATCCCATTATGATTACAGAAACATGCAAACGGAACCTTCGCTGGTGGCTTCAGACATCAAATCTAAATCAAGGAAGCCCTTTTGTTATTCCTCTCCAGTGGTCACCCTGACGACAGATGCCTCCCAGATAGGGTGGGGGGGGCATTGTCTGGGCAGGTTAGTTCAGGGCTCCTGGCTTCCAGACGAAACTCTTCTCCACATCAATGTATTGGAGATGAGGGCTGTACTTCTGTCCCTACAGGCCTTACACAAGTTTCTCCCTCAGGGCATAATCGCCATCCACACAGACAACATGTCGGTGGTCTGGTATCTAAACAAACAAGGAGGGACCAGATCTTACCCCCTTTGCAGAGAGGCCATGAGGGTGTGGCAATGGGCTCTAGCTACCAGCCGTTTCTTGGTAGCGACCCACATTCCGGGAAATCAAATATATTGGCAGACAGATTGAGCAGAACAATTCTCTCTCCTCACGAGTGGTCCCTCAAACTAAACAGTAGCAGCTCAGGTTTTCAGGAGATGGGGACGCTGTGCTGCGACCTATTTGCAACACCACTAAACACTAAGTGCAAAGGTTCTTCTCCTTGACTCCACATCAAGGGGAAGCAGCTATGGATGCTCTAGCACAACCTTGGCCAACAGGGCTACTTTATGCCTTTCCTCCGATTCCACTTCTTCCCAAAGTCATTCAAAAGCTTCTCAATTGGGGTCCACAATGATACTGATTGCTCCATACTGGCCTCGTCAGGTATGGTTTCCCTACCTGAAGAAACATGTGGAGCATCCTTGACCTTAGATCTAACTCCGGATCTGCTAATCCATCAGTCGGGACAACAGCATCAGTCCCTACACTCCTTGAAGTTGACAGCTTGGCTCCTCCACTTCCGACTTTAATCAGAAGTCACGCATTAGACCTGGAAGTTATTCATTTTATCTTCAGCCCACAAACCCACCACTAAGAAATTGTACCTCAGTAAGTGGAAGAGGTTTGCTATCTGGGCTCAACTCAGGGCTTAGACCCTATCACTGCTCCAATCCCGAAGTTTTGAAATTCTTAACATCCCTGTTTAATCAAGGATCTTCTGTCTCTACTATTAAAGTCCAACTGGCGTCTATCTCTAAATTCCACTAATCCATGCATCCTCCATTGATGAGCAGCAGAATATGCAAAACTTTCATTAAAGGTGCGAGCCTGTTAAGACCCCAGTTTTTCATCCTGCGACTCCGTGGGATCTTGATTTGGTGCTTCGTGCATTAACATCTTCCCCTTTCGAACCGGCTGCTACATGTGAGTTAAAATATCTGTCTTGGAAAACTGCCTTCTTAGTTGCAATTACTTCTGCAAGAAGAGTTTCAGAGCTTCAAGCCCTGTCTATTAAACCATCGTATTCTGATTTTCCACAAGGATAGAGTATCACTTAGGCCTAATCCATCCTTTTGTCCCAAAGGTCTGTTCTAATCTCTGTCTCCAACAGTCTCTAGAGCTACCAGTTTTCTTCCCAAAATTCTCCAATGAAGCAGAATACACTCTCCATAAATTGGATGTTCACAGGCAATTGCGCTCTATTTAGACAGGACTCAGCAATTCGTAAGTCAGACCAGTTGTTTGTGTCCTTCTCAGACAATAAATTGGGTAAAACCATCACAAAAGCTACTATCTCCAAATGGATTAGAGATTGCATAACTCAGGCTTATTCTTCTTGAATAAGCAACACAACATCTATCAAAGCTCACTCTACCAGAGCTATGGCGACTTCTATAGCTTTTCATTCCAAGCTCGCTATTTCTGAGATTTGTGCTGCGGCTACTTGGTCCAATCCGCACACTTTCATTTCCCACTATAAATTGGATGTGGCATCTAAGGGGCGAGCATCATTTGGTTCCACGGTACTCAGGAGTGTTTTCCAGTGAGCCACCCAGGATTCAGGTGCTAGAGACGCTGTCCCATCAGTCAGAATGTAGGCGAGATAGGATCACATAACATCTTTTAGTTATGTACTCACCATAACTTCAGATGTTTGGGATCCATCTCGCCACATTCCTAATACCCACCCTCCTTCCCCCTGCCTTGGAGATCAGAAGAGATTGAACGGTTTGAGTTCTACTGTTTTTATCTTGTTTCATCGGACGATGTTATATAATCAGAGCGTGCATGTGTGCATGTATGCGGACAAACTAGATCTGGGGGACTGGTAGTGGTGCATCCTGGGATATAGTAAGCTCAGCCAATAAGAGACTTCGCTCTTTGGCATAAGCGTGCCGAGTCGGAGCCGAGGGATCGGCTCCGAACCCATCAGTCAGAATGTAGGCGAGATGGATCCCAAACATCTGAAGTTATGGTGAGTACATAACTAAAAGTTTTCAAAGACACCTCATGGAACAAGCTTTGGATTCTGCGAAAGCAAGCCACTCCCAAATCCAGGAAGAAAATTGAAACACGGGTGGCCACAGTGTTGACTATTTCCACTAAACACGGGTGGCCACAGTGTTGAATATTTCCATTATTAATGAGGCTCCTATTCAGTGCAGCCACTGGCATATCCATGAGACATCATGCCTGGTTTCTGTCTTTGCAATTTCATGGACAGCAATAAAACGTCCTTCATCAGTGCCCCTTGTGTTATATCCTTGTTATTCAGAAACAAAGTTAAAGAAAAACTACAGAAGAATGAGCAGGAGGGAAAGACATCTGCCCTTGGAGTATGGTTTGTAGTCCTTCAACGGTGCTATAACAGGAATCAGAATGGCTCTATATCAGTATGTTTCATGAAATTCCAGTGTCAATCCTATGATTATTTTTCTGACGTGGTAGCGGAGACAGAAGTGACACCTTTAATGGATGTTTCGTCAGGCAGAGGTGGTCCACAATAGTCGGGCAGAGGTGGTGCACAATACCAGAGAGTCAGAAGTCCCTTTTTAGAAAAATGACTTAAAAATCCCTGAAGGTTTACCTAGCTGCTCCTCTTTGGAGGTGGTCAAGGACGAATTGTCTTCATTCGGCTGCATGGATGGTCATTATGCAGAATGACTGAGGAGAATAATATCCAGAGACTGTATAATACTCTTTTTCTACTCCCACAGCAACAGTCTCTACCACTACTAAATATTCCACCCCATCAGTGCCGAGTTACAAAGCGAAAAATTGCTACTCTTTTGGAAAAGAGCCATCCATTAGGTCCCACCAGACTGGAGAGGGTCCATGGTCTATTCAAGAATTTTAGTTCCAAAGAAAAGCAAGAACCTCAAGCCAATTTTAAATCTTGGCATCCTAAACCACATTCCAGAGACCCAGTTCAGGATGGTCACAGTGCAGTCGATATTGCCTTGTTTACAAGCAGGTGACTGGATGTGCTTGATAGACCTCCAAGATTCCTGTCACCACTTTGAAATTACCAAGGAGTCAATTAGGAAAGGAGCTAATAATCATCACTTCAGACTCCTGGCCCTTGGTCTCACCACAATCCCTCAGGTGTTCAAGTGCATAGCAGCAGTCACAGCCCTTCTGCAGCTCAATGGGATACACATCTTCTCATAACAAGTCAAATGGTTCCTAGTGGCTACATCACTGGAATCTCTCATTGCTGTCAGTGATAACTTGCTTCATCTCTGCCTGTACTTGGGCTTCTCAGTAAATCACAAGCCCCAGATAAACTTTCTCACTCAGTATTTTTGTAGGCTATCTGGCCCTAACTTGCATACTCAAACTTCCAGTTGACAGACTGTAATTTCTAAAGAAAAGCCGTTTGTACTCTTGGATTACCGAATCCCTCCAGCCTTGCTGGTTCTGAAGGCTCTCTAATTAATAGGTTCTTCTAGTCACTTATGCTAATCTTTATATGGGGAGGTCTTCAGTGGACACTAACTTTAGAGTAGTCCCATCTTTCTGACATTTTCATTACTCCCATTTTTATAGCCCAGATTTGTAGGGGACTGTAAATCCCCTACAGTTCCCATGGAGTGACCATTTTTCTTTCCCATGTCAGTGGCAGAACTAATCACAGATGTGTTCTCTCTGGGGTGGGGAGCCTTGAAAAGGGAGAATGATCCAACTTTTATGAACAGATTTGGAGGCCAGTTTTCCAGGAGATGATGGCAGTGCTGCTACCGTTACAGGCCTTTCAAGACTACTTTCCTCTGGGGTTAATTTCTTTATAGCCAGTGACTGTGGAATGTAACAAACAAGCAAGGAGGAACTAAATATTACTCCCTTTGTTGAGAAACTGAGTGTGACAATGAATGATAGTTCTGCTCTGCTTTCTTATTGCAGTGCGTATTCTAGGGAATGCCTACTTTCTGGGTTGTTACCTCTTCTCATAATTTTCTGAATCCTCCTCATTCCATGTGATTTTTTTGTAAGTTGTGTAGTACGCAGAAAACCACACTACATGGCCAAAATACTTGTGGCAACAATTTAAAGAAAGAGGATGCACATCTTACAACTGCCTTTTACTGAAGGAAAAATGAATGACCTGGTGTGATAGAGTTTTGTATTTTGTGATTCAGTTCATTAATGCCTACAGATTTCACAGAATCTTCAATAATATGCTTACATTTTTCTGTCATTTTTATCACACACTGTTTTTATGCATGTCTGAATAGTATCCCACATTCCTACTCTAAGCAGGAAGAGTTCTGTGCTAATTGGTTTTCAAGCTTTACGCTAATTGTCCAGATTTTTAGCTGGATGCACCTATTTTTCAGGGGTCTTTGCATCCGTTATCAAAATCTGCAGGTTGAGAGGTATGTGGATGTCCCCAGAACCACATTTAGTATCTCCACCAAAGTCTACAAGAAAAGATTCACAGTTGTTCTTGCTTTTACTCCCTCCAGTCTAGGTCAGAAAGTCTCTAAGATAGCATTGTCCAGATATCTGTTAGACTGTATATCCTTAGCATGCTCCTGTTGAGGCAAGGCCTTACTATCCAAATAGAAGGCTTATTCCATCAGGTCGATCTAGGCATCTACTACAGCATTCTTCGAGTACTCTTCAGTGGATGAAATTTGTGCAGCGGCAACTTTGCTTATATTGCATACCTTTTACAAAGCATTGCAAATTGGATATTATTTCTTGTTCTAGATTTTCCTTTGGAGCTTCTGTTCACAAGGATTCCTGTCATGATTCAATCCAAGAAAACAGGTAACTTGGGATTCTGTCCTTTCAAGTCTAATTAGACATTTTAAAGTTTTACACAAAGCAACCCACCCACCTTTTTCTTAACACATTTTCACCTTTATTTGGAAAGCCCTGGTAGACCTGTTTGAAGCCCTTCCTTTTTCCTGCAGATACACTCATCCTGTAGTCCACTCCCAAGTACACAACAAACTCTGTGGTTGGTTTAGGGACAGATGCTTTATGGGAGTTTTGAAGGAGTTTGAGGTGCAAAGGATTAGCTAGAGTTGCCAGGTCTGATCCAATAGATGCTGTATTCCCATTAAGTCATACTGGGTGGGCTAGGTCTGAAAAGGATCAAGCATAACTTCTGTTTTTGGTGACTATCTTATGCAGTTGTTTTGTCCCTTGGCTAGATATTTAATAGAAATATATAAAAATAAAATTGTATAGTTTACGTGAAAAAAAAATGCGCTGTTTTTTGTTGGCTGGGCCTCTAATAAATTGGATCACATTAAAGTAATGTACAGTTTGTGAAAAATATTCTTTAACCAGCTTTAGGTCCCTTTTTAGGAAAAATGACTTCACCATCCCTTAAGGCTTACCTAGCTGCTCCTGTCTGGAAGTAAAGGACCAATTGCCTCTTCATTCTGTTGCTTACTTTGTAATCTTATCCCCATTTGTGTTGCATACTGGCTACGTATGAGGACATTGCTTGATTTTCATTGTAATCAATGTGCTCAACAAACAGTTACCCGTGATGTTATAGAGTGTGTGGACTTTACAGAAAAGCATCATTCATCAATCAGTCATCTTTCTTATTTCAGTAGTATTTGCTGCTCCAGAGGAAAGAACATGAGAATAAGATAACTGGCTTTAGGTGCTTCCATATCAGACATGTTTCTCACATAAACTCTGTCAGATGCATATTACTGGTGATCAGTATTTTACCTTTGGTGGTTGTTTCTTTCATATTTTGGGTTACTCATAAATTGTCCCTTAATAGAGAGAGAAAAAAAGTCATCACCAGTGTTTCAGAACTGACTGCCATAGCCATCATAGTCAACGCCCCATTTTCTACATGGGGTCATGGAATCACATCAACTGTCGTCATCTCTCTCTTGTCTCTTAGTACAGTGCAACTCTCCAACTTCTTCAGCACTCATGCTTGACTGTTGCAGGTCTTCTCTCACATAATCCATTCATCTCTTTTCTGGATGACCTCATTCCCTCTTGCCTTCTTCCTATCTGTCCCAAATCATTTTACCATATTGTGTTCTGCTTTCCTGCATGTGCCCAAACCACTGTAATCTGTTCTTTGACCTTCTCTGCAGTTGGAGTTAATTAGACTTCTGCTGTGATGTTTTCATTTTTTTGTATGTCCCACAGTGTGTATCCTACCACCCTTCTCAGGCACATCATCTCCATCACCACTTGCTTCCTCAACTGCTCTGCCAACACTGCCCAAGTTCTGTACCATACAGTAACACTGGTCATACCACTGTTTTGTACACCTTGCTTTTTATCTTCTTTTGTATTCTTCTGTCATAAGCTATGCCTTACACCAGCTGCCAGTTAGCTGCAGCCCCTCTGGTTAAAGTTTTGACCTCCTCATTCAGACTTCCCTTCTCTTCAGCATCCCCTCCTATATACTTGAAGCTGTTATTCTGTTTCATTATTTTGTCTTGTATTTTAACTTTCCAACTTCTGATTTTCCCCATTTGCTGCCATTATAAATGGCTTACTTCTACTCTTTCATTCTGTGTGCCTTCAGTTTTGCATTCCATTCCCCTGTCCTTTGCTGAAGTTCTTGTTTGGAGTTTGCCTGTAATGCCACATTGTCTGCATACAGCAGATTTGTCTCCCCTGACGTGTTTGCAGAGGTAATCCAATAGCAGTATGAACAGCAGTGGGCTCAGAGCTGAACCCCGATGCACATCCGTTCCCACTGAGAACCCATTTCTGAGACTGAACACTGTTCATACTTGAGTCATTAGGTCCTTGTACATAACCTACACTAATTCTGGCAGTGTTTCCTTGACTTCAAACAATCACACGACTGCCCAAATCAGCTTTTTAGGGACCTTGTCTTATGCTTTCTCCAAGTCTGGAAATGCCCATTTGGACTCTTTCCTCATCTCTAGCCTGCTCTCATCTATCTGTCTCACTGCAAACACTGGGTCAGTTGTGCTGCCTCCTGATTTGAATCTGAACTACTAATCTCCCGTCTTTCTGCTATTCTATGTATTTATGAAGCAATCACAGTATGTAGAACATTTGTGCATTATGGCATTCAGTAAGCAGACTAATCTGCCTTTGTCTGCTCCTCAAAAAAAAAAATTACAGTCCTGCAAACAATCTAAGAATCCTGTTCAATAGAAACCTGGCTAAAGACTGCTCAATCAATTCTCAACCCTAAAAAAAAAAATCCAAACTTTTCACCCCAAAACGATACAGATCCCCCAAAAAATCCTTTACCATAGCTTGCTCCAATAATACACCAGGATAGAACTTATCCAACATATTAAATAATTGGAGTACATATAGATGATAACCTGAAAGTTGAATACCATATCCAAAATGCTATAAACAATTGCACCAAAAACTTGGTTCCTTTTATAGGGTTAAGTCCTTCCTAATAGATTCTACTAGAACTTGCATTGCTTCAACTCTGCTAACCTTCCCTGTTCTATGGAGCACCACTTATCAGAAACCTGAAATCTACCCAACTATACAAGCTTTAACAGTGCTACAGCAAAGTAGTAAAACTTGCTATGAGCCTCCCAAAGAAATCCCACCATTGCCAAGCTCTTAGCAAACTGCAGTGGTTAGAGTTACCACACCAAATTGCACTCGCCCAAATTCTCACCACTGACAGTCTAATACATAAGTCTGCTCTCTGCACTGCGTTATCTAACCTACTACAGCTCTTCACACCAACTTGGCTGCTACATTCCAAAAACAAGCCTACTACACCTAGCAAAAGTCAAATAACAGAGCTGGTGACTGACTATATGCTACATATTTAGCAAGAAAGTGGAACGATATCTCTTTCCAAGAGAAAACACCCACACTTCCTCATTCAAAACTAGGCTAAAGACCCACTTTAAAGACAACTGGCTCTGGTCTGCTCCACCCTAGGGAAACACATTAGCAATCCTCCTAATTTCCACTCTGTTCTCCTGTTCCTGTCACTCACTATTTTAGCCTTCCCTTCATAATTTACCATCTGTACACTTTACTTCTATAATTCTCGCCCTCTTAGCATTCCTTATCACACTGTTAATTCAACCTTTCTCACATCCACCATCCTGTAATGACCACCGTAATTGATTCTCTCCAATTAGAATAGTCAGATTATTGTTTTAAATTGCTTTTCAATTGCCAATTTTAATGTTATAGTGTACAGTCTCTATGACCAATTTATACCGTTTGTCATTATGTAACCTAATACTTTTGTAAATTGTGTGTGTAATATTGATCTCGTCTCCCCTGTCCTGTGCTGAAAAAGAGCATGTACCCAGTTGGACTTCACCTGTCAACAAAAGCAATAAATAAAATAAATTTACTGAAACTAAAGTGGTGAAGTAGTTGTTTAAAACTTCAGGTATTTTAGACAAATTACAATGAATTATACCCTGATTAAGAATAGGACCAAGTCTATTGCTACCCTTTCTGGGACTGCTGAAATAATTATTAAACATTCTTAGTCAGTGAATCTTTGAAGTAGTTTTGGATGTCTTAATCTGATCTTTCAGTAATCTTCAAAATTTGTTACATTTTTTCTTTAAGGAGCTTGAACTAAATTGTATAAATAATTTTTAGCTCCTTTTCCCCCAAATTTAGCTAGATGTTCTTCGTGCTTCACTGTTGCAGTCATTACATTTGGGTTATCTGCTTGCAGGTAGCCCTCAGTCGGCCTGATTAGCAAAGTCTTGGGTCCTGCGTCAGTTGCTGTCCCTTCTTCCATGACGTCAGGTCGTCAGGGGTATAAAACATGCAGCCGACGCCATTATATCTGTCTTTCTTGCCGTGCGGTGACCGAAGCAGAAGCAGTTCAAGTGCCAGTCGGCTGACTCCTGAAATTTTCGTTTACAAGTTTCAGAACCGAAGTCTTCAACTAAAGCCAAGTACCCCATTGGGGAAAATTTTTCTTGCTCCTTACCAATGTCAGTAAAAGTTAATAATTGCATTACTTGTGGAATGCAAATACCTCATAAAGACTTTCATTCATACTGTATTCCTTGCCTAGGCCCTGACCACGACGTACCTTGCTGTTGGTTTTGTGCTTTATTTAATCAGCGCACTATCCGTCGTCTGTATATTTTCGCCTCTAAATATTTTGGTTCTCGGTTTAATTATCCAGAAATGTCGTCTGTTCGCTATCCAACTCCCAGGATTCCAAAAAAAACGCAAAGATAAAGACACAGGCCGCCAAGGTCCAGAACTGCCGACGATGCTTCTCCTAAGCCAGTCGCCAGTTTGCCGGTACTCGGTGAAGTGCTTTTGCAACCCCTGATACCCGCTACTTCTGATTCGCAGGCCTCCATGAGATGTTTCAACTATGAAACCCACGGATGTCTGTACCTTGGATGGGTCTGGAGCCGCTGTGCAGGCACCGGCTTCTGAGGGTGTATTAAGGCCTACGGACTTGCATATTAAACTGACGCCTCCTTCTTCACTTAGGCCTAAATCTCGAACCATGCCTAAAAAAACGACACCCAGGCCACATGCTCAGGCCTCTATGCCTAAAAAACAAATGATAACAATGGCTGAAGATCTAATAACTCTAATCAGGGTTAGTCAACCGCCCCCTTCTAAGAGACCTAGGACTGAAGTTGTTTATGAATCTTCTGACCAGGATTCTGTTTTTTCTGATTCTTCTGATGATCTGGATTTGCCCTGATCTACTTATGAAGATTCTGATGCAGAGGACTCTGTTCCCCCTGCTTCCCCTCCAGAGGATTTTTCTTTTGGTGAAACCTTGCGTACTCTAAGGGAGCATTTCCACTGGGAAAGGTAGGATTTTTCTGATTCAAAAAAGAGGCTCAGGGATTTCTTACTCCTGCCTCAGCATAGGCATTTAGCTTTTCCTCCTGTGCTAGACATTGTTGATGCCTTTTCGGAATCTAGTTTGTCCCCTGATTCTTTGCCTCCTGCTCCCAGAAAACCTGACCGATACTACAGGGTCTCTGAGTCACACAAGTTCCTTTTTAAAAATCCTATTGTGGATCCAGAGACTATTTCACAGGGGCCCAAGGGCATTAAGGCTTCTACTGCTAAAAATCCTACCCCTTCTGATAGAGACTCCAGGGCGTTGGATAGATTGGGTAAGAAGGTTTACACTTCTGCAACCTTGGCCATTAGGGCTTTAAATTGCCAATTTCATATGTTGAAGTATCAGCAACATGTTATTGGATTACTTGAACAGAAAATGATGATTCGTGATTGTGTGGAAAATAAAGAATTACAGGATTTAATGCATTCTGCTGAACAGGTTGGAAAACATACTTTGCAATGTGGTTTTGATTCATTAGAGGCTTCTTGCAGGGCTGCTGTTACTGGGTCTGTGATCAAAAGGCATGCTTGGCTTAAGGAGCAATCTTTATCTGATCATGTTAAAGCTAAGTTATTGGATGCTCCCTTAAATCAGGACCGCCTGTTTGGCAACAAGGCTGAGGAAGTTCTTAAAAAGATGGAAGATAAAGCTAAATCTATGCAAACTGTTAAAGATTTCTTACAAGTTCAGCCTCCTAGATTTAGTAGGCACTGGCCCTCTAAAAATTGGTCCTTTCCAGCCCCTTCCAGGTCTTCTCAAACCAAACCTAGACACAGCAGAAACCCCAAGTTTCAGTCCCAGGGGACACACAGGACTAAGCAGTGAGGGGACTCCAATTCCAAATCTGAGAGTAATAAGACTCCCCCCTATGGTAAACTGCCTCAATGACTTCCTTTTAAAATTTCCAAGCACTTATCAACTGACTGCCTCTTTTGGGAGGAAAGATTGCTCTTCATGCAAAGAACTGGGAGTTCATTACCCAGGACAAATGGGTTTTAAATAGTGTCCCAGGGATACAGATTTCACTTCCACACATTGCCAACACCAAATGGATGGCCGGAACTACCCCCAAATCAGTTGGCAGAGGCCCAAAAACAAGTACTTTCTCAAGCATGGGGCTATTCAATTGGTACCAGAAGAGGAAAAGGGACAAGATTTCTACTCAAGACTTTTCCTGTTACCCAGAAAAGACAATTCTTGGCGTCCTATCCTGGACTTGTCTACTCTAAACACCTTTTTGGAGATTCCAAAATTCAAGATGCTGACTCTTCAATTGCTTCCCATGCTAGCCAAAGACGCCTGATTGGCAACACTAGATTTAAAAGAAGCATACCTGCACATCCCAATCAGGGAATCTTGCAGAAGATACCTTCGCTTCAAAGCAGGCAACATGCACTATCAGTTTTCTGCACTGCTCTTTGGCTTATCTACTGCGCCCAGGGTATTCAAAAAGTGCCAAACTCCAGTTATTGCATTTTGCAGGCAAAGAAATATTCAAATATACCCATACCTGGACGATTGTCTCATTCAGGCAGAAAGTCAGAACATACTTTTGAAGCATCTGGCCTTTGTACAAAGTGTTCTAACTTGTCTGGGGTACACCATAAACGAAAAGAAATCACACCTGGTACCCTGTCAACAAATTATATTCCTGGGAGCAAGCTTGAATACAACTTCCCAGATGGCTTATCTCACGCCAGAGAAACAAATTCATTTGACAACCTAATTCAAACAAGTGGCCACAAAAACCCTGCTATCTGCAAGACAAATACTGCAAGCCTAGGGGTTCATGGCCTCCTGCATTCTTCTAATTTCATATGCAAGACTGCATATGAGGAAACTACAGTGGTATCTAAAAAGCCTATGGTGTTAAGATTCCCATGATCTAGAAGCAACTATCATACCTTGCCTACGTCTGAAGTTCCTTTGGTGGGCAGAGGTCTTCCACCAAAACAAGGAACTACCTTTCACACCACTCCTTGCCCCCCAAACCCTAACAACAGACACACAAGACTATGCTTGGGGGCTCACCTGGCAGGGAAGTGCATTCAGGGCAAATAGAACCCAAGTCAAATGCACCTGCATATCAATCAAAAAGAAATGTTAGCTGTACAGAATGCTCTGACAGCCTTCAAGGACCACATTCTTCCAGGACAACTAATGGTAAAGACTGACAACACCACTGTTATGTGGTGCATAAACAAGCAGGGAGGGTACACATTCCTACACCCTCTGCAGACTAGCCATGGCATTGTGGAACACAGTCTTGAGCTACCAAGTGCACCTACAAGCTCAATTCCTGCAAGGAAAATTAAATACACTGGCAGACGGACTAAGCAGAAACCTCATGGACCCACACAAGTGGAAACTGGAACCAAGGATTTTTAACATGTTGACAAGCAAATGGTGGAGCCCAGATATAGACCTATTTGCCTCTCCCCAGAACTACCAATTGGACAAATTTTGCACAAGGACTCCTCACAAACAAGCCTGGAAAGTGGATGCTCGGTCCTTCAGCTGGAAAAACCTGTCAGTCTATGCCTTCCTCCCTCTGCCTCTGCTCTCCAAAGTACTACTAAAAATCAAACTGGACAAACCATATTGCTCCAGACTGGCCATGCTAACACTGGTAGCCCCTCCTGCCCAGTGTGTCATAGTTATCCCCATGGCACCTGCCTCAGACTCCTTACCTGTTGTCCCAGCAGGAGAACCAGATTCTGCACCCTCAGCTTCTAACACTGAACCTTGCAGCCTGGCTAATTACCTAATCTCTCCTTTACCATCCCTCAGTAAACCTGTGATGGATATCATTTTAGAGGCAAGGAGGCCTAGTACTAGAAAATCTTGTGCTGAAAAATGGAAAAGATTCTGTGCCTGGAAAAAATCTCAAGGGATGAGCACAGCAATGCCCAATTTACTTCAGATTTTACAATACTTAACTGAGATGCTTCACAAGGGCCTGTCTTTTTCCTCCATTAAAATCCACGCCTCAGCCATTTCAGCTCATTATAACACAGAACCTCCCCTCTTCTCTCATCCACTGCTCAAGCAGTTCCTCAGAGGGGCCAAAAATGTGAGACCACCCAGGAGAGCTCCAACCTCCGCGTGGGACCTTAACTTTGTTTTGGAAAAACTCACTCTACCTTCTTTTGAGCCAGCTGCTACTGCAGACTTAAAATTTCTTTCTTGGAAAACCGCTTTCCTTTTAGCAATCACTTCAGTTAGTAGGATATCTGAATTACAGGCCCTTATGGCAGTGGAACCTTTCATCATCTTTCATGCGGACAGGGTGTCCCTCGGAACCAATCCATCCTTCATGCCCAAGGTGTTTTCCAGTGTGGCTCTTAATCAGTCCATTCATTTGCCAACTTTCTTTCCCAATCCACAAAACAAAGGGGAATGGATGTGCATTCCTTTGATGTGCACAGACAACTTCGATTCTACTTGGACAGGACTAAACCTCAAAGGAAATCTGAACAACTGCTGGTGGCATTTGCTGCAAGGGCAGAGGGGAAGGCTATTTCAAAGCAAACCGTTTGTAAATAGATAGGCCATTGCATTCATTTCTGCTGTAAGCACCATGGAAAACCTATCCCCCAGGGGATCAGACCTAACTCGACCAGGGCTGCATCTGCCTCTACAGCCTTTCTCAGAGGCGTCCCTACCAGGGACATCCTAGAAGCTGCTACCTGGAGTTCTGTACATGTTTTCACCAAGCATTATCATTTGCCAATTTTTTCTAAATCCAGAGATGGCTTTGCCACTGCAGTCTTGCAGAGCCTTCTAGCTGGTCCTAATGCTATTTAATCTACCCAAATGTAATGACTGCAGCAGTGAAACACGAAGAGCAGAGTACAGTTGTGTACACTTACCATAAATGTAGATGTTCGAGTGTATTCACTGTTGCAGTCCTGGTTACCCTCCCTCCAGCCTCCTAACTTCTTTTGGTTATACCGCTACTTTACTATGCTTAAAAGCTTTTTGGTGTATTTGCTTTCTTGTTGGAGGTATATCATTGTACTCTTATTTTATTGCTTCCCATTATGGGGGCACCTGACATCTGGGGCAAGAAAAACTGATGTAATGATGTCGGCTACATATTTTATACCCCTGACGACCTGGCGTCATGGAAGAAGGGACAGCAACCAATGCAGGACCCAAGACTTTGTTAATCAGGCTGACTGAGGGCTACCTGCAAGCAAATAACCCAAATGTAATGACTGCAACAGTGAATACACTGGAACATCTACATTTATGGTAAGTGTACACAACTGTATTTTTTTATTAAACCATGGTGGGAAAATCCTTTTTTGGCTAGTTAATCTAACATTTTTTTAGCTGTAAGCATTTGCTCTCAAACAATTGCCAACTTGCTGATGGTACAGATGAAGCTCTAATGTCTGAATCTAGGTCATTCCTTTCCTCAAAGTAATTGATCACTAATGCTTGAAAAGCCATAACTTGTAACAGTTTTAGAAATATTAATATACTAGTCTGCAGTAAATTCTATAGCCGTAAGTTAATAGCCCCCAATGGGGAAGAGATTTAATAGTATGAAGAATTTTACTACAAATGTTAGTATTCAACAGATCCCAAGTGTTATTTTGAGTAGGAAAGTAAATTATCTGAGCCATGTCTCTCAATGTCAGGAAGTCATTGTATTTATGCTCAGTTGGTGAGCTGCATGTTCCACACCTCCAGTCCACACCTCCAGTTAACATTTGGAAAATTAAAGGCACCTAGGATCATAGTTTTTAAGATTCCATTTGTCAGCTGTGAATTGTAAATATCAAGTTTGCTCTTCGACATTCATTTAATTACAAATTGTATGTAAACTGGTATTTTTTTGGGGGGGGGGCCTTCATTGGTAAGGGACTTTAAGGGACTCTGTATCAATATTATCTCCTAATAATTTTGAGGGGATTGAACCATGAAGAAAAACAACAAGTCTGCCTTCAGAAGTGTTGGTCCTTGGGCATTTGTTTGTGATCACTTCATTGATATGCCTCCATGATAACAATAGCAATAAGAGAAAGTTGTGTCTGACCAGCTATGAATCCCAACTCTCCCTCCTGATATTTTATCTCTGTCTTTGTACACATGCATATATTACAGTTTATCATCCTATGTATTCCTCATACTATGCAAATCCTACTTAATACTAGTCTGCTTTTTGTTTCTTTCAATTACTGAACACTGTACTTTTGTTTGCAACTCTGTTCTGTAAGTTATGTTTGTGTTTCTTGTATTGTTTCAATTGGTTTTAACTTGCTTGCTTTGTTGCGACATATGAATGTTTATTCACTTGAGTAAGCTTGCAAATGGTAATTTCTGATCAGTGCACTACAGCAGTAAACAAATATATATGTAAGTTTAAATACATAAGAGTTAAGCAAACTGTTTAGAGGGAAACTGGACATTTTTATGTATTTCACATCTGTAATTTAACCCAGTTCAGAGAACATTTGGCAAATGCTATCTCCTGCACAAGAACAGAAATATTGGAGTCTCATCTTGTACATGAGAAACTGTCCAGAGTACCTCCCTACGCGACTGTCTTCTAGATTCTTTCAGTCCCTGAACTGCTGCTGCTTACAATGTGCTTTGACACTGCATGTATCCATGAAGCAATCTGTAACTGGAAATCAGTTTTATTAATATGCTGCATTAAGGTCTTTTACATTGGTGGTGTAGTTGGTACTCTTGCACCACACTGCCTTGGTCTCCATTTCTGTTCCTGGCTTGGGTGTTTTCTGTGTGAAGGCAGCACTACCTCCTTATGCCTGTGTGGGTTTTTGTTATGCACTCCGGTTCTCCATCATTAAACAGACATGCTGCAGGTGCACTAGTGATCCTGCAAGGTGTAACAGCAGTGCAAGAGTGGCTGTATGTGCAGCTTGCAATGAGATGAAATCCTGTCTAGGTCAGCTTTGTCTGCCTTGAATCAAATGAGTGCTGCAATAGGTTATGCCTCCCAAACAACCCTGAACAGGAACAATTTGGTATCAAAATATAAATGCATAAATGACTGACTTGATACAAGTAACATCATGTGCAGTGTAAAATGTTTATTTCTGCGAAAGATCACCACCTCTAAGTAGCACACAGACCCATTAAGAAGATATAGGAAGTTAGCATTCTTACATGATGGTGAAAGTGTATTTATAAATATGTTAAAGATAATGGGACCTAAAGACAAATATATGTGGGATAACAACTAAAACAGGTAGAAATGGTGAGGAGTTTTGCCATCTAACTACCTGAGGTAGCTGAGATAGCTATGGAACCAGGAGTGTAATGAGTTATTGATGCCCAATTTAAGTCAGTCTGTGTAGGACAGGGTGGGACACAGTATTGAAACCTTTGGAAAGGTCAAAGAAAAGTTCTGTGTATCTTAGTAACATCTGTAAAGCTGAGGAGGACTGTGGAGATACTGTGTTGAGGGTGAAAGCCATATTGGGATGGGCTGATGAGGGCTAGGTGGCGGATAAGTTGAGACTGAATGTTCCAGAATGTTTGATAAAGTAGATAGAATAGCAGTAGGACAATAGTTGTGGAGTTCTGTGGAGTTTTCCTCTTTATGGAGGTGAGGAATGAGGATTTTTGTCTACAGGAGGGGATCATAGGATTCAGTAATTGACCAATTTTATAAGGATTGAAACCAGCTTTGGCAGCTAGTTTAGGATATTCAGCAGGCAAGTTGGCAGTAGGTAGAGTTGTTTTTAGCCTGAGAAGGTGTTCTTTTAATAGTGGAGGTGGGTGTTGGTTGAAACGTGAGAATTTGATTGGGGTTATTTGGTTTTGGAAAGGGAGATGGTTTGGAGCTAGGATTGTTTACTAGAGTTTGTATGGACTGAATGAAGTGATTGTTGAAACTAGTGGCAATGTCTTCAGGGTTTTGAGAGGTGATAAGGGAAGGAGATAGCTGGGAGCTGTGTCTGGGGTTTAGCGTGTTATTTATGCCTCCAGAAGTGTTTGGGAGATTTTGTAATTTTGAAGCTGGTTACTGGTAAAATGCACTTTATCGGCTGTGGTGTGGTACTAAGCTTGGTTTCAAAGCCATTTATAATTTTGTTAATTTGGGATAGATTTTCTTACCAGATTTTCTAAGCCATATGACATTGGGTGGTTTTGGGTAGCCAGTGGGCTGCAATAGGTTTTTATGGATTTTGATCTTGATGGGGCCAGTTCATTTACTATTTAAATGAAGATGTGGTTGAACTGAAATGCTGTGTCATTGAGTGAAAGAGAGTGGAGTATGGACCATTTGTAGGTTTTATAAGTTAGAGATTAGTGTCTATATTAAAGTTTGTAAGATTGTAAATTGTTTGAGGAGCTGCTGTTTTTGGACATTTGTCTGTTGGCTAATGATGAAGATGGGGAGGTGGACAATTTGAAGTTTGATAATGTACCAAATGAGAGGATTTTGTTTGAGCTGGTAAGACTCCAGTCAGGGATTGAGGAGGAGTTAGAATTTTTGTTAGTAGACGGAAGAGCTGATTAGTTGGTGAGACAAGAGACTGATGGATTTAGAGAAATTTTCAGAGCAGAGATAGAGTGTGACTGCCAAACAATGTTAAACTCTCTCTATTGTTATTTAGCATTATTTTTTATTGTATGATGTTTGAGGTTATCCAGTAGAGAAATACTGTAGTATTGATGTCTCCTGTTAGGAAGTCTGTGTGTCTGTGTGTCTGTGTGTGTGTGTGTGTGTGTGTGTAGTGTGTATATAGATATTATGTTTTGTGTGTATTTATATATATATATATATATATATATATATATATATATATATATATATATATATATATATATATATAAATTTAGATTAAATATATAGATGTATATGTAAAATACACACACGTTTATTATGCATAGGGATTTATCATTGCTTAGTTAGAGGGTTGTGATTAGGAATTGTGCATTGTTAAAAATTGGGAGTTGAGATTATGCTGCTGCAGCTGGAAGGTATTTTTATAGATTATTGCAACTCCAGCAGCTTTTTTATGTTAAATGTCTTTTAGTATGTAATAGTCAGGAGAGAAGATTTAATTGTCCTTCGTTTCTGGTTTTAGCCAGGACTCTGATAACCATATAATATCTAGTGGGTATTGAGAAATTCAGGAGTGTACTTCTGCAGTTTTGAAATGAATATTATGGATATTAAGGTGATTTCTGTAGAGGAAGAAGTTAAAGATTGGGAAGTATGGGCAGGCTTAAGAGAGGTGATTTGATGGGAGATTTGGATATGCATATATGACCAGGGTTTGGATGAATATTGACATATTTGATTAAGTTGGATGCCTTTGTGGTGTACAAGATAAATATTTGAATGTGTTTGTGATTAATAATTGTTTTTGCTAAATGATTTATTTAGAGTATGGTGAGCTTATATAGGATTGATGTGTGGATAGCGTAGAGGGAAGGTGTTATGGATGAGTAATGTTAAGTTACTCATGGTGGTGGATATGAAATAATTTGAGAATGATGGGTGTTGAAGTTGAGTGAAGTCATGTGATCTGGAATGAGTAATAGTGGTGAGAAGAGTAAAGGTATGGATGTCATTTTAACTATTTGAAGAATCTGAGTGGCGAATACCTAAACTTTTTATTGGTATGGAGAAGGATGGGGGTTAAAGTGAAAGATAATGAGTGAAGAGTGGTTGGGAGAGGAGATTAAATTATTGGCTGTTTAGGATTTAATGAGTGTATTTATCCTGTGGAGAGATGTAATTAGGAGTTTATGTATTGGTTTGGAGTAGGTAATGGAAGAGGCTAGGTGGTGGTAAGTTTAGGCTACGTGGGTGTGTGTGTGAATTAGGGGTAGTATAGGTTAGTATAGTGAGTCTGAGTAGGGCACTAGCCCAAGAACAGTGTGCAAGTGTTCCACAAAAATCAGTTGAACAATGAACAGCCTTGGGGGATATTAAATATGATAGATGATTACTGTTTGATATGCTTTTCAAAACATGTGATACAGTTCTGGTAACGTGAATATGACAACAAGACAGAATTAAGCATTGAAATTAGTCGAGAACAGATGAGGGAGAGAAAAGAAAAAACACACTCCCATATCGTGGAAAGGAAAGCATGCTGGAAATGAAAGGGTAGAGAAAGGAATGGGCAAGATGGGAAGAGTGAATGAAAGAAACACCATCCTAAAGACAATTAAGTGGTAGAGAATTTAGGAGAAAATGTTACAGGGAGGGAAGTGAGTGATGCACAGAGGATAAAAACTGGATGTGAGAGAGAGAGAGTGTGACAGCAAACTAGGAAAGAAATAGAACAGGCACAACCTGAGTAGAAATAACAGCTTAGGTGAAAAAATAGCAGCCAGCATCGATATTGAATTGCTTGTAAACATCTACATTTAAAAAATGTCAATCAACTTGGATAATTAGTTGTCTTACAAAAGTTTATAGTGCGTCTTATTAATATCCCGCCTTAACAGCATGAGGCCGAAGGGCTCTGTATTCACTTATGCTAGGTGGCTACCTTATAAACTGCAAGCATTCTTATAAACAAATACTGTAGTTATTGGTGAAATCCTAATTCTAGACAAATTTCATACTTTCACGTCCACTAATCACAGAGGATATAGTGAAATCTGCTTTAAATATAGTTAAAAAGAACATTGATGCAGGCCCCTAACTCTGTACCTGTTTGTTTCCTTCATAATCTTTCTGGCCAGCCCTTTATTTAGTTAATAGGTTCGTGACCAGTACCAGATTCATGGAGGCTGGCAGATATTGTACTTGTTCATGAGTGGATCTTTTGATGATACTGCTATCGTCCAAGAAGTCTGACATCACTTGTGGGCAAGAGTCTTTAGAGCTGTTTATTATCACGTGGATTAGCACGTAATCTTAAACAATTTGGGTTTATGAGGAAAAGATGTACTTTTTCAAGTCTAACAGAATTTTATGATTCGTGAAGCCTTGGATAGTATTCTTCATGCAATGATAATTCTCAGGTAAAGAACAAGCTATATTACTGAATGGGTTAGGTGTTTGCTTAAATGTAGATGTCAATGTAATAAAGTTCAGGGCAGCTTTTCAAATTGGTCAGTGATTGCTACCGGTGTCCCACAGGTGTCTGTTGTACATCCAGTTCTGTTCAGCTTTGTATATTCATTTTGCCTATGCTGCTGAAATTAACATTGGAGCATTTTTAACATTATCAGATTTAGTTTTGGCACATGTGAATTGAAAGCTATCTGAATGGTTAATTAAAATGGATGTTAATATCAGTACATGTAAGAATGCTATTATATATTTTTCATCATTTCAGACCTGGATAACCTTTAATTTTGGGAAATCATGTTATACAGGAAGTAACTGAATGCAAAGATCTTGGTGTGTTATACGCAATATTCATTATATTAATCAAGGTGCAGTAGCCTTAGCTGTATGGGGGTTACATCCTGCCCAAGGATATAACAGGCGGACAGTTTCCAAAGCTTCATGACATCTTCCATCTGCCAGAACTGTCACTGCTCAAGCTGAAATGAGTAAAAGACAAGTTTGAAACCGTGCCCTTAAGAACTTTACTGCAACTGAAGAGTATGCTCCTCTAAGGCTTTTGAGGGTCGGTCAACTTGTGGCTGTTCATTTGGGCAGATAAGTTCCCTATGGGAAAAACCTTCGATTATTTGTAAATGTTGTTTCACTTTCTTCTTTAGTAAAGTTAGTTTAAAGCTAGGAGTTCTGTGTTTTAATAGGTGGTCGTAAGACTGTTTTGTACTTTTCAACTGGAGCGCTCTTTTTTTCCTGTCAATTTTAAAATTGTGTAAATAACTGAAAACCATTTTTTGGAGAAATTGTTTATTTTACCATTTTTGTGGATGGCAAAGTGTTTTGAAGCATTTTGAGTGCAGTTTTCTGTGAGAAAAAGTGACTTTTAAGGACTTATATTTTTTTTTACAAGCATTTGCTGTTTTTCTTCTCCAGGAAAGAGACACCATTTTAGGCTTGACCATGGAACAACATATAGTCCAATAGTTTGTTCATCTTCCAGCTGCAAAAAGAGGTTAAGCAAACCACTTTTGCCACCACAGTAGGCTAGCAGATTGCCTCAGCTGCAGGTGGGTGACTCTTTCTGCTGTGGCCATTGGTTGTACCTCTGACGCCTCATCTTTTATCCTGAAATCCCTCTGGTGTAGCACCTACTGCCACTATAGACCAGGGGTTAGCCATATCCTCTCAGGCTATTGGGGTTTGCTCAGTGAGTAAGGGAGAACAGTTGTCGTCAGTTCTGGGAGAGGGAACAGGGAAGGCTTCCCTGATGTGTCAGAATGTTATGCCCATCCCTGGGGAAGTTGCTGCTGACATCAGTAACATGGTTGGCTCCATTTTTTTCCTGTCTGAAAGAAACACAAAACTAAGCATGTGTCTGCACCTCCTCGTATATCCTTAGACAGGAGTGATTTACTGGGTCGGCTCAGGGTTTAATTTAGGCTGTTGTTCCTTCTTGTAAAGTAGTTTCTGGTAAAAGAGTACCTCTTTTCCTGAAGACATTCAAGATTCTGAACCTGTACAGGAAGGTGAAGGGACAGATAAAAGGTTTTCTCCTCAGATTTCAGATCCAGACTGAGAGAGCTCAGTTTCGGATTCTTCCTGGCTGGGGTTCTGTTTCTTTGAGACTGTTGCTAGAATGTGTCAGTGTTTTCAGTTGGACTCTGTTCCTCAATGTAATATGAATTGTTACAGAAAGAATTTCTGGAATTTACACCCATTCCCTCTGTTCTGTATTTACAGCCAGTACTTTCCTGTTATCTGCCTTTTTAGGGGCATCTGGCAGGCTATGTTGTGTGATAAAGTGGTCACCACTGCTCACAAGATGTGATGGCAACCAGTGTGTGCCATTCCCATGCTGGGCCACTAATCAAGGAGCCTGAATCCTCTCCACTGACACTGGGAGGGACGTGCACTTGGAGTACGAATGGATACACTCACTATTTCCAGATGCAGACCTCTCTGCATCAAGTAAAATTTCCCTTAAGAGCACACAGGGAACACACTCATCCCAGTCCGTCTCCCTCCAGATCCCCAATAAGACTTCTTACTGGTACAGCTGTAGGGTTAGTTCCTCAGCCAAGTGTCCAAGCCAAGTCCTCCAGCACCCTCTCTGTGAACTTAGTGCTTCATTTACCTGCCCCAAGTAGCTAACGCACACACTGAGAGATTTGATTTTACACACACACACACACACACACACACACACACACACACACACACCTGGGAAAGGCTGGCACAGATGTGCCTACTGTGCCCCTTCTGTCCAGAGTATAAAGCAGTTATCGCTGACACCAGACACTTCAGAATCAGCTACTCTGAGGCCCTTAACCAAGGGGTGTCCAATTATACAGTGTAATATTAATACTAGTACAAATGGTAGTAGTTCACCAAGATGGCTAAGCCTTCTGAAGTAGTCCACACAATGTCACCAAATAAATATAAGTACTCTCAAAGGTTAGATACTTTCTGCAAGTATCAGCCACAATAAAAGTGTTAAATATATTTAGTAGTAAGTAAAATATATGAAACTACAGAGTTCAGATCACAGGAAATATGGAAAAGATCATTGATGGACAGATTCTGACTAATAAAGAAAAACAATATCTAAACTAAGCTTCACTATATTCCTGATTGAATCTAAAAGAATTACGGTTCCCTAGTTGTTACTTGCTACTGCAAGGCAAGATACTGTGGGTGAGGGTCTTACAGAATAATCAGTACTCTGATATTTCTCTTTGTAATATCTAAAATATAATTTCCAAGACTGCTGGCAGAATGACCTCATCTGGTCACCTGACACTAGGTTCTCACGGTATTCCTCTATGAAGCTGAGACAGGCAGTTAACACAGACGGCCACAGTACGCATCTAAACATTTATTGCAGTGGCTGGGGCCTCCCCTGTTTTCACTAAGCTAATGGACAAAGGCTTTTCCCCAGCTCTTTAATGGCTTAACAGCTCATTTACATTTCCCTTATTTTTTTAAGTTAACCTCTGCTGTGCCAGTACCCTCTATTAAAACACATACATTTAATTCAGCTACAGTAATACATGTCATTTCTCTTTATTTCAGCAGGGTGCACTGTTGATGCATTTCAACACAAGCAAAGCTCACAAATACATTTTTAGCGCAAGCATCTGTACAAAATCAGTTTGATATACAAATAGCATACAGTTCTAATACATTTGTAACGCATGCATCTTGTGTAAATCAGTTTGATATTCACTGGGCATATCATTCTTTACAAAACTCCAGCTAGCTATGCTGGCACTTGCCCATATCACATGTGGTACAAGTCTCTCTCTCTCTTTTTTTTTTTTTTTTTGCACTATTCCCAAACCTGACCAAACAGCTTTAGTTTTAGTTGATCCCCCTGCTGCTAGGCATTTAGTTTATTGAAAGCCTACTGTTTCTAATAAAGCTGGGAAAATTACTGATAAATATGGGAAAAAAGTGTATAGTTCTACCCCCTTTTTTAAATTGTGAGACTTGTATATGAAAAGTTTCTTCTGACTAATTGTGAAAGTATGAGGAATGCTTTATCTGCATTTTCTTCTTGTGGGGGAACTTCTGTTTTAAATTTAGTCTCTTTTGTTGCATAAGCCACTAATCATTGTTGCTGTATGTGTACGAGTCTGTTGATACTATTTCCAGGGTTGCGGCCACTGGTACTGTTTTGAAGGTTAGCATGGCTGCATTCTCAGAACCTTACAGATGTTAAACGTGATATTTTAATTTCCCATTTAGATAGCGATTGTTTTTTGGCCCCTTTGCTGCAGAGGTGGTCAAAAATGTGTTTAAGGGATAAGCTGATCCTGGGAATCTCTAAGATGTTTCAACCCTCCTTTTCCAAATTTTTTAATGGCTTCTGTAACACCTAATCTAATTTTGGCAAAATCCAAAATAAACTGTCTCAGCAAAATACAGGTAAACAAACATTTAAGAAGGAATGGCAGTGGGGTTCCAAAAGGAAGCCTTGAACCACCCATAACTATGGGCAGTCCCAACAAGCTTGAATGACTGTTCAAGACACAGTGTGACCCTCACTTGCCCTGCCCCTTTTTTCTTCCAGAAGGTCTGGATCTCCATTTTCTCTTTGGCAACAGCTAGTTTCAGACAAGCAGGTTCTGAAGATCATTCATCAAATATACATATGGCAGTGGGAGGAAATTCCACCTTTCCAGGGGTCATTTCTCATCCTGTAGATCAGACTCTTGTTTGTTCCGGTTCTTCATCACATGCTGTCCCAAGGAGTGATATAACCAGTTATTCCTTCCCAGGTGGGGAAGGGTTTTTATTGAAGGATGCTGTTAGTGCCAGCAAAATAAAATACTTGGAGACTGTTTTTTGGAACTTTCTTTCCTAAACCTGTTTGTGATGATGCATATATTCAAAATGTCACTTCACAACCTGTTACTTATTCTTTCTCTCTCATGTTTCCTGGTAACAGCAGACTTAAAAGATGCTTATTTCATCCCCACACCTGGACGTGTCTAAGATTTTGTATGCCTGGATCACATTATCAGTTCTCTGCCTTAACCTTTGGACTATCCACTGTGCCAAGAGTATTCACAAAGTATCTAACCCTAGTTGTAGCTCATTGCAGGTGACTGGGTATCCATACTTTCCATATTTAGACAATTTGCTTATGTTTATGGAGTTTTAATCTCTCACATGTTGGGATTCCAAGAGAATATTCAAAACTCTTTCGCGACTCCTTCACACAGGATTGTATCCTCTTCCTAGGATGTCAACTACAAATCTCCGTTCAAAGAGCCTTTCTTCCACAGTATAAATAAAAAAAAAATTTGTCTAGATCTGTTTCTAAAGTTTTCCACTCAAAACTTCTGCTGCTGTGAAGGGAATACCTCGGGAATTTGGGTCTCATGGCTTCTATAATTCTCATGATACCCCTGGCAAGACGGCACATGAGAAAGACACAGTGGTATCTGAAGTCTTTTTGGTCCCACCACCAACACCCCTTGAATCTTTTTAAATCCCAGTGCTGTGGTTTGTCAGAAGAGAAGTAATTTGGTGGTGACAACAGATATCCTTAAATCCAGGTCTCCCCTTTTCCCTCCTTGTTCCAAAGCAGTCAGTCACCACCAACACATTGGACTTTGCTTGAAGAGCAGGTTCAGGAGAAATAAAAGTGCAAGATGTGTGGGACATATGCAAGGAAATAAATGTCAAAGATATTCTTGCCCTTATCAAGGCACTCAATTCTCTGATCTTTGGTCCTCAGGATCTCCAAGTTGTTAGACAATAGCAAAGTCATGCAATACATTAACAAACGAGGGGAAACCAAAGTCATGCAATACATTAACAAACGAGGGGGAACCAGTCATAGCACAATCTCATTCTAGCATCCTACATTTCATCAGAGCAAAATTTGTGCGGCAGACAAACTGTGCAGGACCATGGCAGACCCTCATGAATGGAGACTAAGTCAGGAGGTCTTCCAAGATTTGATACATTTATGGGGAGTTCAGGTCCACCTCTGTCATCATGTCTAAACAGAAGAACTGGCAAGATTCTGTTCCAGGACTCCATGCAAGAAGGCCTGAAAGACAGATGTCTTTTCTTTTCCTTGGACAGGAATGTTCCTGTATGCTTTTCCACCCTTTCCATTAATATCTGGGGTACTTCTGAAGATTCTGAAGGAATCCCCCAAGATTATAGTGACTCTCTCCTTGCCCAGGCAACTGTGATTCTCCCTTCTTTTGGAAGTGGCCATGTGCAATTACCATAAGCATCCTCACAGATTTGATCTATTCACACAAGAACAGGTGTGATGTTCTTCGTGTTTCACCGTTGCAGTCATCACATTTGGGTTATCCCTGCCCAGGTATCCTTCGGCCGGCTCGAATACCAGAGACTTAGTATTTCTGCATCGGTTGCTGTTGCTTCAGGGCTGGCGTCAGGTCGTCAGTAATATAAAGTAAGGCAGCTGACGCCCTTACATCAGTCTTTCTTGCTGCGGAGCCCAAAGCAGATGCAGTTCGCACGAGTGCTGGTCGGCCGCTACCTGAGTTTTCGTATACCGAATTGAAGTCTATGTCTTCTAAAGCTAAGTACCCTGTTGGAGATCCTTTTTTCTTGCACTAACCGATGTCAGAAAAAGTTAATAATTGTCTTGCCTGTGGAAAAATACCACACAGAGACTTCCACTCTTACTGTGTCACTTGTTTAGGCCCAGACTACGTCCCTTGTTGTCGCTTCTGTACTTTGTGCAGCGCCAGAACTCTCCATCGTTGGACCCTTATTGTAGCCAGATATTTTCACTTACAGTCCTCTAATTCCGATGTGGCTTCAGTAAGCCATCCGATAGCAGATTGTCCGAAAAAACATAAAGATAAAGACAGACCGCACAGGTCCAAACCTGTCAGCGATGCTTCCGTTAAGCTAGTAGTCTGTTCTCCTGTCCTCAGTGAGGCACTTTCGCAGCCCCTGATGCTCACTTCTGTTGATTTGCAGGCCGCTACTGAGAGCCTTTCGGAGTCTGGTATGCCACAAAACTCTTCTTCTTCGACTAAGGATCCTGCTCTCGTCTCAACCTTGAATGGGCCTGGAGCCAGTGAGCAGGCAGTGGCTTCTGAGGAAGTCCTTCGCACTACCAAATCTCGACACAAACTGACGTCTTCTTTCACGGCTACCGTTCTTTCTAAAACTACCGAATTTCTTGGGCCCTGGGTACAAACCACACCCAAGAAACGGACTACCCACTCTCAGGCACCTGCTACCTTGTCTCAATCTCAAATGCTTAAAATGGCGGAAGACCTTATGCTGATCAGGGGAAGCCAACCTGCCCCCTCCAAAAGGAAAAGAGATCTGTCCTCTGTAGTTTTGTCTGAACAAGAGTCAGATGAATATAACTCTGAAAGGCTTCTGAATATGAAGACATGCAACCCCTCTCCACTTATGAGGATTCTCATGGAGGATTCCATTCCTTCAGCCTCTCCCCCAGAGGATTTTTTCCTTTGGGGAAACCCTGCATACCTTAAGGGAGCATTTCCAATGGGAGAGTCAGGACTACTACCCTCAGTCTAAAAAAAGACTCAGAGAATTCCTAGATCTTCCACAACACAGACCTTTGGCCATCTGCCCAGTCCTGGATGTTGTGGAGGATGTTTTCCTCTAATCCAGCTGGACTCCTGATGCCCTTCCTCCTGCTCCCAAAAAAACAGACTGGTACTATATAGAGTCCCTGACTCACACAAATATCTTTTTAAAAATCCTACAGCTGACCCTGAGGTCATTTCTCAAGGGCCAAAAAGAATTAAAGCAACCTCTACTAAGAATCCCACCCCCTCAGACTGGGATTCCCGAGCATTGGACAGATGGGGTAAAGTATACATCTCAGCTACTCTTGCTATCAGGGCACTAAATTGTCAGTTCCATATGCGGAAATTTCAGCAACGTACCTTGGAACTCCTTCAAAAAAAATGTCTTCCTTTCTTGCTTGGGCAGAATCTAAAGATTTACAAGAGTTAATGCATTCTGTGAGTCAAGTAACTAAACACACCTTTCACTGTGGTTTTGACGCCCTAGAAGCTTCTTGCAGGCAGCAGTCACTGGATCTGTCATTAGAAGGCATGCATGTCTTAAGGAACAGCCCCTGCTAGATCGTGTCAAATCTAAATTGTTCGATGCCCCCTTGCACAAAGAAACTTATTTGGCGCTAAGCCAGAAGAGGTCTTAAAAAAGATGGACGAAAAAGCAAAATCTATGCAAACATTTAAGGATTTCTTGCAGGTCCAGCCCCCTAGGTATAGCAGGCATTGTTCCTCTAAACACTGGCCCGTTCCTGCTCCCAGTAAACCGACCCACCCTAGGCCCCGTGGAAGCAGACCCTCCCCCGACAGCAGCCCCAGGGAATGCAGAGATCTTAGGCAGTGGACTAGCTCCACTTCAAAACCAGGGAGTTCTAAGCCACTCCCTTATGGTAAAAACTCAGTGACTCATCTCCTCCATCCCCTCCCTCTTCCCACCTTCACTTACCCCTAGGAGGAAAACTCTACTTTCACTCAAGCACCTGGGCCACCATTACCAAGGACCCCTGGGTTCTGAACATTGCGTCTCAGGGATACAAATTTTCCTTCCACACCCTTCCAACCCCAAAAGAGTTCCCAGATCTACCACCAAATCAGTGGGCAGAGGCTCAAAAGCAAATCCTTTCCCTGCTTTCTATGAGGGCAGTAGAGCACATTCCTGCAGAACAGATGGGCCAAGGTTTCTACTCCAGACTTTTTCTGATGCCCAGGAAAGAGGGCACCTGGTGCCTCATCTTCAATCTATCCATTCTAAGCACCTTCCTGGCGATCCCAAAATTCAAAATGTTCACCCTCCAGCAGCTGCTACCCATGCTCTCCAAGGATGCTTGGCTAGCCACCCTAGATCTAAAAGGCCTTCCTCCACATTCGTATCAGTGAATCATGCAGGAAATATCTCCGCTTCAGGCCAGGACCTCAACACTTTCAGTTCTCTGCGCTTCCCTTTGGCTTATCTACTGCTCCCAAAGTTTTCACAAAATGTCTGGCTCTGGCTGTTGCCTTTTGTAGACAAAGAAATATTTAGATTTACCCATACTTAGACGACTGCCTTATTCAGGCAGACAGCCAGAAGAAGCTGCTCAAGCACCTGGTCTCTATAAAGACCCTACTAACCTCCCTAGGGTACACAATCAATGAAAAGAGATCCAAACAGGTGCCCACCCAAAGGACAATCTTCCTGGGAGAAAGTCTGGACACAGCTTCCCAGATGGCATACCTTACTCCAGAGAAACAAATTTTCCTGACAGCCTACTTCTCTCAGCTAGCCACCAGGTCCCAGGTAACTGCAAGGAAGATCCTGCAAGCTCTGGGGTTCATGGCATCTTGCATACTAGTCATTCCATATGCCAGACTGCATATGAGGAAACTTCAGTGGTACATAAAGAGCCTTTGGTGTCAACACTCTCAAGACCTGGAAACTCTTCTACCTATAATTCCTTGTCTCAGAAAAGATTTCCTTTGGTGGGCAAGAGCATGCTCCCACAACAAGGCAATGCCTTTCTCCCAACCCTCCGCCGCCCAGACCCTCACCACAGATGCATCAGACTACGCTTGGGGTGCACACCTGGATGGCAGATGCATTCAGGACCAATGGAGCCCACAGAAAATCCCTCTGCACATCATTCAGAAAGAGATGATGGCTGTGCAGCATGCCTTGATAGGTTTCAAGCCCCTTCCCTCTCTAGGGGCTTTCCTGGTCAAAACAGATAACACCACCACTGTGATGTGGTACATCAACAAGCAGGGAGAGACTCGCTCCTACCATCTATGCAGGCTGGCCATGACCCTTTGGCATACAGCCTCTGCCATGCAACTACATCTGTTAGCACAGTTCCTACCAGGTGCTCTCAACTCTCTGGTAGACCATTTAAGCAGAAAACTTCTGGACCTACACAAGTGGCAACTGAACAGAAGTACCTTCACCCTAATAACTCAGAAATGAGGAACCCCGAAGGTCGACCTCTTTGCCTCCCACACAGACCATCAGCTCAGCAAATTCTGCACCAGGGAGCATCACTGCATGGCTTGGAAAGTGAATGCCCTGTCCTTCCCCTGGGTCAATCTATTGGTCTATGCCTTTCCTCCCCTACCTCTCATCCCCAGGGTACTGCTCAAAATAAGGGAAGAAAAACCAAGCACCATTCTCATAGCTCCAGACTGGCCCCGGCAGCACTGGTACCCCTTGCTGCGCAGGCTGTCCTCGCTACCCCCATGACATCTTCCTCCGATTCAAATCCTTCTGACCCAGAGGGAAGGGGAGTTCTTGCGACCCCAATTACAGACACTCAATTTGGCAGCTTGGCGTATTCCCTAACCCCGAACCAATTTGCCAACCTCAGCAAACAGATTCTGGATGTTATCCATGAGGCTAAAAGTCCTAGCACCAGAAAGTCTTATGCTGATAAATGGAAAAGGTTCTGCACCTGGATCCAGGCAAGAGAGCCAATACGGCACAGCCCTCCCTCTCATTCTGGACTACTTAGCTGACCTACTACACAGTGGCCTCTCTTTCTCCTCTATAAAAATTCATGCCTCTGCTTTTTCTGCTTATTTTCCCACTGAGCAGCCCCTTTTCTCACATCCTTTCATCAGACCGTTCCTAGGAGGGGCTAGCAACGTAAGGCCACCCAGAAGGGCACCAACACCAGCTTGAGACCTTAACTTTGTATTGGAAAAGCTCATCCTACCCCTTTTTGAACCATCTTCTGCAGAGCTAAACTTTCTCTCCTGGAAGACAGCATTCCTTTTGGCCATCACTTCAGCCAGAAGAGTCTCTGAGCTGCAAGCACTCATGGCTTTGGGACCCTTCATAATTTTTCATGCAGACAGGGTATCCCTCAGAAATAACCCATTCTTCATGCCCAAGGCGGTGTCCAGTGTGGCTCTCAACCAGTCCATTCATTTGCCCACCTTTTTTCCTAATCCCCAGAACAAGGGAGAAAAGATTATTCACTCTCTAATGTGCCAGACAGCTCAGATTCTATCTAGACAGGACTAAATCCTTCAGAAAGTCTGATCAATTGCTGGTTAGCTTTGCTACAGGAGTAAAAGGCAAAGCCATCTCCAAACAAACCATTTTCAAATGGATAGCACACTGCATCCATTTCTGCTGCAAATAGCATGGAAAGCCTCCCCCCCAAGGGGGTCAGGACACACTCCACCAGAGCAGCCTCCACCTCTGCGGCTTTCCTCAGAGGAATCTCTACCAGGGACATCCTGGAGGCTGCAACCTGGACATCTGTTCACACTTCAAGCATTACCACCTGCCTCTCTTCTCCAAGTCCAGTGCAAGGTTTGCCTTTGCAGTCTTGCAGGGCATCCTAGCCAGTCCCTAGTTTCATTGACTGCCTCCACTCTTTTCCTAAGTTTTGGGAATCAACCCAAATGTGAAGACTGAAACAGTGAAACGCGAAGAACTTAGTACAAGTTGTGTACGCTTACCGTAAATGTAGATGTTCGAGTGTATTCACTGTTGCAGTCCTGGTCCCCCCATCCCCCTTTCTTCTCTTTCTCTTTTTATTACAATTCTAACTTGTTCTCCTTTCCTTTCAAGGGACTTATTTGTATTTATTTTTCACTGGTGGGGTTCCTTCCACCAGACCCTGTCCTCCTACTTGGGGTCTTCTGACAGGTTAGGGCAAGAAGAACTGATGTAATGGCGTTGGCTGCCTTACTTCATACTACTGATGGACCTGAAGTCAGTCCTCAAGCGACGCAACCGATGCAGAAATACTAAGTCTCTGGTATTCGGGCCGGCTGAGGGCTACCCTGGTAGGGATAACCCGAATGTGATGACTGCAACAGTGAATACACTCTAACATCTACATTTGTGGTAAGTGTATACACCTGTACTTTTGATATACCCTGACACAAATAGATTTCTGTTGACTGCTTAGATGATGACACACAATCTTAATTTCTTTTAGGCATTTACTGAAGACGTGCAACTGGAACTAATGGAGGCAAGAACGCCTGCTACCAGAAAATCATATGTTACCAAACGGAAGATGTTTTCTTGTTGGTGCCAACAAACATAACCAGCAACCTTTCTTACTCTTAAATCAAGGTTCATTTATTAGCCATTGCAGCTAGTCTTCCTATGAATCTTTCTTTTTCAGTGCATTCTCATATCGAAATGTTTTTGAAAGGGATTTTGCATAAGATGCCGCTAAGACAACTGGTGCCTCCTTCTTAGGCTCTTAATTTTGCAGTAGAGAATCCCACTTTTTGTATTTGAGCCAGGTAAACTGGCTGACTTTTGAGTTGTTTATCATGGAAAACAGTTTTACTGATTGCTCTGATCTCTGCATGAAGGTCGTCTTAGTTGCAAGCTTTTATGATGATTCAACATGATCTCCTTTTGCATAGGGACAAGGTTTCTTTGAGATCTAATTATTTTATGCTGAAAGTGATATCTGAGTTTACTTTGTCAAACTGTCCATCTTCCCGTTTTCTTTCCTGTACCTAAAAATGAGGGAGGAAGGATTCTCCATACCTTGGATGTCCACAGACAACATAACTACTATCTTGACAGAGATAAATTTTTCAGATCTTCAGATTAATTTTCTGTGAAGCTTACTGTTTTGACACAGGTTGTCCCTTCTTTTTCCAATTGGTTGTCTAAGGCTATTGCCTTTTGTCATACTCACCATAAGAAGACTATTCTAGGCAGGATCAATACCCACTCTGCCAGGGCCTTGGATCATCTGTGGCTTTTTGGAAAGGGTTGGATTCTAGAAACTGCTACTTGGTGCACTGTACATACTTTCATGAAGCACTGTAATCTCGATTCCTTCACTAGATCCAGGTCAGGCTTTGCTAGGATCTTTCTCCAGGGGCTCCTGGACTCTTCTCCTTCCACCTCCCGAATGTAGTTAACTAGGGTAATCTACTTGTACAGCTAAATCTAGTGTTATTAGTGATCATTATGAAAAATATAGTACAGTTCTGTAGGTAAATTTACCATTATAGAAGATGTTTGAATGATCACGCCTGTGGTCTCAGCTCCCTCCCTCAGTCTCCTTTTTTTCCTTTTTTTCGCTTGCGTTTTATACTAGAGTGTGGACATTTATATTTTGTTCCTTAGGATTGTCCTTTCAGGACTCAGCCTCCCTGTCATTGATGGCAGGAAAGCTCTGAAGGGCTTGGCACCCAGGCTTGTCTTTTAGCAGTTCAGCTCAATATGCATGACTCTTTGGGCGAATGTAAGGTGCCCTGTAGCTTTGGAAGCTAGTCAGCTGTTATATCATTGGCAGGATATAACCCATAGATCTAAGGCTATGGCACCAATGATCATTTGAACATCTACTGTTATGGTAAGTTTACTTATGCAACTGTAATTCCTAACTTAACATTTAAAAAAATGCATGCACTGTTAAGGCAAATGCCATGGGTGTCATGATCCTGTTGATGAGAAAAAATTCAACTTGATCTGTTGCAGTCCTATTATAATTATTGACAGTGTATATTAGACTATAATTGAATATATCGCATTATTTGTACATATTAAAAGGTTATCTCTCCATAATACAAAATTTGCTAAAAGAATTTTGGAGTGTAGGGCAATTCCAAATCAGGAACGTGTAGTTAAACCAAGCTTATATTTTATCAATTATTGCTGGTTATGTGGCAGACTGTATCTAGGTTATATCCTGCATGATGAAACACTACTCCTCTTTAGTACTTTAGAGTTTCTGCAATCAGGTTGAACTTCCAAGGGTCAAAGTATACCTTTTAGAAAGCAGAATTCTGAACCACTTTTAGATCAATGTTGATCACCCAGTGTTGTCATGAAATAGATTGCTATTACAATTAAGGAAATGACTCCCTAAAATCATTTGAGAAGTCTTTAGATACTTGGTTTGAATATTTTCTCCCTGACATCAGAGCCTGTGTTATGGTCCTTAACCTTTATGCAGTTTACTAAAAAGTGTGAAGCTAGTAGGTTATATGACCTTTATGAGGACAGAAGCATTTGGCTTTCAGTTGAAGGTGAGCAATAAGGGCCCTTCTAAAGTTTGGAACTTCAGAGTTTTTTCTGACGGAAAGGGGAATGGACCTGGGTGGAGGGTCAGTACATTGGAGAGAGGATATTAGAGTGTATAAAGTGGGTGTAGTTAAGTTGCAAAGGTTGTAAAATGAAGCTCTTTGTCATGGATTTTGGGCTGAGATTTGGGCAAAGGAATGAAATCATAGCAATATGCCATCTAGAAGGTTTGTGCTAATTATGGGGAGCCATTTTTTTCTTTTTAAGATTGAAGCACCAGTATTCTTCTCAGGGTTCGTGATGGAGATGGTTAGACAAGTAGTGATGCTATGAATGGAGGAAGCGGTGAAAATGAGCAAACAATAATCCATCTTGGGTAGCAGGATTTATTTATTTACTGTTTGGTAACCACCTCACAGTAAGACGCTGTCCGGTTCGATTCTCAGCTAGAGCGTCTTCTGCGTGGAGACATGCGTGAATGGGCGTACCTTCTTTGAAGGTTGTGCGTCAGGCCTGGCAAATCGGTATATAAAAATCAACTGCCAATCATTAGCGGACCAGCGTTCCACTGTGGCGACCCCTAACCGGGAAAACATGGTTAATCAAGAAGTATACAGTCGTAAGAACATGCAAAATCAAAAGTAATTTTAAAGGGTTTACAAGCAACATATGCCTGTTGCAAGTTCTTAGACTTGTTAGAGCTTTGTATACAGAGAAATGTTGCATAGATGGAGTTAACAGTACAACAAAAGTTGTTGATATTTGCAGTATATACATAAAGGCCATTTTGAATTTTAGCATTTCAGGAAACAAACTGAACAATTTTTAGGATAACTAGAAGGGATAGATCGTCCTGTTGGAGGTAGCATGCTGTAGGAATTCATCATTTCATGGTAACTGTCTTGCTGCAGGTAGAAATGCTGTTTGATAGCAAATGACGAGGTTATCCTTGTCCATAAAGCACTTGCACTTAGTTTTCTTGTGCATATTTTTGGAGAATGCTTCTTTGAACATAGAGATACTTCAGGCCCCTTAATTCATGTGGGAATCAATGCTGGCCCTAGTTATGAGAAGGCATGCTCTCCAGTAGGTGTTTTATATGGAAGTTTTCCTAATGTAATAGCTTTTTCTTGGTACTTCTTATGTGGAGTTAACTGGCCTTGGATTTGTTTCTGTCTCAAAGGTATGCAATAGCCACTGTTTAGTGTTTTGTGAAAGAGTACCTAGGAGGTAGGTTGAGCTTTCAGTAACTGGAAGCTTTTTTAGATGCAGTAGGAAGTTTGAATGATGAAAATCTCCTCTCAGCAATTGCAAATTGTGTTTTCTGTTATCTAAAGTCTTTGGGGAATTTTGTACTGAGTAAAAGGTACTTGGATAAAGACTGTATTCCAATTTAGGGAGGAAAACAAAGTTTAAGTTGAGGTATTACTTTGTTAGTTATTTTTCCTGTAAGATTTGAAAAAGAGAAGGATCAAGGTTACATCGTGTGTATTTGTATTTAGAAAATAGGGGAATGATGATGTGGTCATCTGTTGTAATAACAGGTAGGTGAAGTAGTTTTTCAGGGGTTATAAGTAGCGCGCATTTTTTGTGGTTTGTTAGGTGACAACTATCAGCCCAGATGCATAGCTTAGGAAAAGACACATAGATCAGAGGGATATTTACTGACATGTAAAGGAAGGATGTCCTCTGCATACAATATGATTTATCAAGGGATGGGGATCATCTGTAAGATCATTAATAAAGTAGAATGGAACCCAGAATTGAGCCTTGTGGCACTCTAGTGTTTATGGTGCCAAACAGTAAGATGTTGTTAATTTGAGCCTAGAATGTTCTATTCTTCAGGTAACGTTAGAACCACTTGATAATGTGGAAGTTTTTACCAGTAGCAGATCTGGTAGTAGAGAACAGGAGAATTTTTTTTTTTGACCCAGAAATGGTGATGTTCTTAGTTGTTTCACTGTTGCAGTCATTACATGTGGGTAATCCTGCTGGCAGGTTGCCCTCAGTCGGCCTGAATTCCAAAGTCTTGGGTCCTGCATTGGTTGCTGTTGCCCCTTCCCTGACGTCAGGTCGTCAGGGGTATAAAAGAAGCAGCCGAAACCATTTTCTTCAGTCTTTCTTGCCGCGCGGTGCCTGAAGCAGAAACAGTTTGCAAGTGCTGGTCTGCCGACTCCTGAGATTTTCGTGTTCGAGTTTCAGATCCGAAGTCTTCAGTAAAGCTAAGTACCCCGTTGGGGAAACTTTTTTCTTGCTCCAGACCGATGTCAGAAAAAGTTAATTGTATTTCTTGTGGAAAGCAAATACCTCATAAGGACTTTCATTCTTACTGTATTCCTTGCCTAGGCCCTGATCATAAAGTTATTGGTTGTCTGTTTTATGCTAGATTTAACCAAAGCACTATTAAGCATCAGTATGATTTTGCATTAAACTATTTTGGACGCAGGTTTAATTATCCAGAAATGTCGTCGGATGGGCATCCGACTACCGGAGTTCACAAAAAACGCAAAGAAAAGGAGAGAGATAAGCAACCGAGGCCCAAAACCGACGAAACTTCTAAGCCAGTCGCTATTTCGCCGGTTCTCAGTGAGGCGCTTTTGCAGCCCCTGACGCCCGCTACTTTAGAGACTCAGGCCGCTACCGACTCCCACGTGGAGTCGGCTATGCCACTGGAAACTCAAGGTATCGGAGCCTTGGACACTATTCCCTCTGAGTCCGGAGCCGCTGAGCAGGCACCAGCTTCTGAGGGTGTATTCAGACCTAAACATCTTTACCTTAAACCGACTTCAGCTTCAAAGGCAAAGACTAAAGCACCTTCTACAGCAAAGAAACATAGTCAAGAGCTACGTGGACAGGCCTCTATGCCCAAAAAACAGATGGCCGAAGACTTGATTACCTTGATCAGGGGTTCCCATCCCCCTCCTGATAAGAGGCCTAGGCAAGAGACAGACTATGAATCTTCGGATCAGGTTTCTTTTTCTTCAAATTCCTCTTCTGATCAGGAATATTCTCTTCCCCCCTATGAGGATTCTGATGCTGAAGAATCTATACCTTCAGCTTCTCCTCCTGAGGACTATTATTTTGGGGAAACCTTGCATACTATGAGGGAGCATTTCCACTGGGAGAGCCAAGATTTTTCAGAATCTAAAAAGAGGCTCAGGGACTTCCTTTTACTACCTCAACACATGCCTCTAGCCATTCCACCTGTGTTAGATGTTGTAGATGATGCATTTTTAGAGTCTAGTCTGACCCCTGACTCCTTACCTCCAGCTCCTGTTAAGCCTGACAAATATTGCAGGGTTCCTGACTCTCATAAATTCCTTTTCAAAAACCCTGCTGCAGACCCAGAAACCATTTCACAGGGTCCCAAAGGAGTTAAGGCTTCCGCAGCAAAAAACCCTACCCCCTTTGACAGAGATTCTAGAGCACTGGATAGATGGGGGAATAAAGGTCTACACATCTGCTACCTTGGCTATAAGGGCCTTAAACTGTCAGTTTCATATGCTGAAATATCAGCAACATGTCATGACATTGCTTAAACAGAAAATGTTGTTAAACTGAATGTGCAGAAAACAAGGAAATGCAGGAATTATTGCATGCAGCTGAACAAGTTGGAAAGCATACTTTGCAATGTGGTTTTGATTCTTGGAGGCCTCCTGCAGGGCCGCAGTTACGGGTTCTGTAATTAGGAGGCATGCTTTGTTAAAGGAACAAAATCTGCCTGATCATGCCAAAGTTAAATTATTAGATGCACCTTTACAGCATGATACTTTGTTTGGTGTTAAGGCAGAAGAGGTGTTAAAGAAAATGGAGGACAAAGCTAAATCTATGCAAACTGTCAAAGATTTTTTACAAGTACAACCACCTAGATTTAGTAGACACTGGCCTACAAAGAACTGGTCCTTTCCTGTGTCAGACAGACCTCAAAGGGGCAGATCCAGACGCCCTAGAGGTAGATCCCAGGCGCAAGGTTAATACAGGTCAAAGCAATGGGGTGCTTCTACCTCCAAAGTTGGAGAAGACAAAACACAACCATACAGGAAACAGTCCCAATGACTTCCCCCTGCCTGCACCAAGCACTTATCTCCTGGCAGCACCCTTAGGGGGAAAAATAGCTTTTTTTTTTCTCTCAAAATTGGCACATTATAACCCAGGACAAGTGGGTTCTAAACAGTGTCGCAAGACTAGAAGTTCCACTTCCATACCCTGCCAAAGGGAAACGGCTGGCCAGATCTGCCAAAAAAGCAATGGGCAGAGGCACAAAAACAAGTCTCATCCCTCATGGACATGGGGGCCATTCAACAAGTACCAGAGCAATAGCAGGGACAAGGATTTTACTCAAGACTGTTCTTGGTACCCAGAAAGGACAAGGCCTGGAGGCCAATAACTGGACCTATCTATTCTAAACGCATTCCTGGATATACCAAAATTCAGACCTAAAAGAGGCATACCTGTATGTCCCAATCAGACAATCATGCAGAAGTTACCTCAGATTCAAGGCTGGCTCAATGCATTATCAATTCTCTGCACTGCCCTTTGGCTTATCTACTGCGCCCAGGGTCTTTACAAAGTGCCTGGCACCAGTAATTGCATTCTGCAGACAAAGAGGAATACAAATATATCCTTACTTGGATGACTGCCTAATTCAAGCAGAGAACAAGGGCATTCTTCTACAGCATCTGGCCTTTGTGAAAAGACTTCTAGCAGGCCTAAGGTACACAGTCAACGAAAAGAAATCAACAAGAGATAATATTCCTGGGTGCAAGCTTAAGTACAACTGCCCAGATGGCTTATCTCACGCCAGACAAAGGCAACTGACTACCTATTTCAAAATATTGGCAACAAAGACCCAGTTATCGGCAAGAAAAATTCTGCAGGCTGTGGGCTTCATGGCATCCTACATCCTACTAATTCCATATGCAAGACTTGCATATGAGGAAACTTCAATGGTACCTAAAAAGTGTTTGGACTCAACATTGCCACAGCCTGGAAACAATGATTACTCTCATTCCCTGCCTGCAACAGGAGTTTTGATGGTGGGCGAAGGCTTGTCACCAGAACAAGAGACAGCCATTCACATTACCCCCAGCCAGGCAGAACCTAACAGATGCATCAGATTATGCCTGGGGGGCTCACATGGCAGGAAGATGCATTCAGGGTACATGGTCCGCAAGCCAAATGCATCTACATATCAATCAAAAAGAGATGCTAGCTGTTCAAAATGCCCCGACAGCCTTCAAGGACCTACTTCATCCAGGCCAACTACTGACAAAGACAGACAACACCACGGTCACTTGGTATATAAACAAGTGGGGGGGCACACATTCCTACCCCCTTTGCAGACTAGCCATGGCTTTGAAGGACACAGCATTGACTTACCAAGTACATCTGCAGGCACAATTCCTGCCAGGAAAGGAAAACCCTCTTGCAGATGAACTAAGCAGAAATCTCATGGTTCCCCACGATTGGCAGCTGGACCCACAAGTTTTCAGCATGATAACAAGGAAATGGGGATGCCCGGACATAGATCTATTTGCCTCCCCTCACAATTGCCAACTAAAAAGATTCTGCACAAGGACTTGTCACAGACAAGCATGGAAAGTGGACGCCTTTTCTTTTAGCTGGAAAAACCTATCAGTATATGCCTTTCCTCCACTACCTCTCCGCCCCAAGGTACTCCTAAATGTCAGACAGGAGAAGCCAAAGATGATACTGATTGCCCCAGACAGGCCCCGCCAGTACTGGTATCATATCTTAAGGAACCTGTCTCAATACCCAGGTTGGACCTTACCTCAAATACCTCATCTACTGTCCCAGCAAAACAATCAGATCCTGCACAGCCAACTACAAGACTTTAAACCTGGCAGCATGGCGGATAATGCAGTCATACAAAACACACCTCTCAGTAAAGCTGTGATGGATGTCATTTTGGAAGCCAGAAGGCCTAGTGCTAGAAAATCTTATGCTGGAAAATCGAAGAGATTCTGTGCTTGGAACCAGGCACAAGGAACTGATACAGCTGTACCAAATATCCCTCAGATTTTGCAATACTTAACTGAGATGCTGGACAAAGGCCTATCTTTTTCATCAATTAAAATTCATACCTCTGCCATTTCGGGTACAATACAGAGTCACCAGTCTTTTCTCATCCTTTATTAAGGCAGTACCTCAGAGGAGCCAAAAATTTAAGGCCTTCAAGGAGATCACCAATACCTGCATGGGACCTCAACTATGTCTTGGAAAAACTCACCCTGCCTCCTTTTGAGCCAGCTGCTACTGCTGATATAAAGTTTTTTTCTTGGAAAACAGTTCTGCTCCTAGCAGTAACTTCTGCAAGATGAGTTTCAGAGCTACAGGCACTCATGGCTGTGGAACCTTTCATCATTTTTTATCCAGACGGGGTCTCTCTGAGGACAAACCCAATATTTATGCCAAAGGTAGTGTCCAGTGTGGCTCTTAACCAAACCATTAATTTGCCAACTTTTTATCCAAATCCACCGAACAAGGGGGGAGAGAATTCTGCATTCTTTGGACGTACACAGACCGCTTAGATTCTATTTGGACAGAACCAAAGTTTTCAGGAAGACAGAGCAATTATTAGTGGCACATGCTGCAGGATCACAAGGAAAGGCTATCTTAAAGCAGACTATTTCAAAGTGGATAGGCCAATGCATTCGTTTCTGCTATTTACAGCATGGCAAGTCAGTGCCTAAGGGCATTAGGCCACATTCAACCAGAGCTGCAGCCACTTCAGCAGCCTTCCTCAGGGGAGTACCAACCAAAGATATTTTAGAGGCTGCTACTTGGAGTTCAGTGCACACCTTTACAAAGCATTATCATCTGCCACTCTACTCTAAATCCAGAGCAGGCTTTGCCACTGCAGTTCTGCAGGGCGTCATAGCCGCTCCTAATGCTGTTTAGCTCCAGCCTCCCAACCATTGCTTTGGGACTCTACCTAAATGTAATGACTGCAACAGTGAAACACGAACGTAGTACAGTTGTGTACACTTACCGTAAATGTAGATGTCCGAGTGTATTCACTGTTGCAGTCCAGGTTACCCACCCGCCATCCCCCTTCTTTATGTTGGAACTTATCTTTCCTTCTCTGATTTATACAACCTATGTGGTGTATTTGCTTGTAGATGAAGGTAAAGTTTATATTGGTGCATGTATTTATATATATATATATATATATATATATATATATATATATATATATATATATAAAAAACAACTTTTGGATACCCTTTATGGGGCACCTGACATCTGGGGCAAGAAAAACTGAAGAAAATGGTGTCGGCTGCATCTTTTTATACCCCTGACGTCCAGGAAGGGGCGACAGCAACCGACGCAGGACCCAAGACTTTGGAATTCAGGCCGACTGAGGGCAACCTGCCAGCAGGATTACCCAAATGTAATGACTGCAACAGTGAATACACTGTAACATCTACATTTATGGTAAGTGTACACAACTGTGCTTTTACTTTACTTTTTACTTGTTTTTGTCTAAGTGAAAATTGAGAGACATGATCAAGCCAGAGGTCTAAGTACTTGAATGAAGATGTGTATATGATGGCTTTATTTACACTGAAAATGGAAAGGTGGTTTGGGCAATTGGATAGTCTTAGATGGTTCCAGAGTGCACTGATTTGATTTGAGGACTTCAGAAGTAGGTTTCTCTGGCTTTGCAAATGTTGAATTTCATGATGATTAGGCTGGACTTGAGACTGTATCACTGGGTGAGAAGAGCTTGAACTGTAGATGATCACATCATCTGCATAGAGAAGAAGAGGAATGTGCAGTTTCTTTAAAATAGAGAAGAAAAGGAGGAGAGTGGCGCCCTGAAGGACACAGTTAAAGCAGACGTAAGCAAAGAATATTCTTATTGTAATGAGGTACATTAGGATTGACTGTTGCTGCCACTGTAGAACAATCTGCTTTCCTACAGGAGTAGACAAAATGGACAACTCCAGAGAGTTTAGAGTTTCATATTGTAAAAAGTAGACAGAGTTTTATCAAGATTGCCAATTTATTTTAGGTTGACAGCCTGTGTGGATGAAAAGTATTAAAAGTGTGTGTAGTACTTCCATTACATGCATTGGCAGAATCAGATAACACAAAATACACCATACCAGTACATGCCAGTCTTAAGAGTGATCTTATTGGATCTACCATTAACATCAATAGAAGCAAAATAAGTGCATAGGTAAAACACCTGTATTTAAATGGGTGAAGTAATTCCTTGTGAACCGAGACAAACCAAAGGTATTGCTAGAACTATGGTAAAATAAATAAGCTTGAGAGAGGTATACCCCCCTTCTGATCCATTTGAATTGAGTTTTTTTATTGAGGAATGCATAATGTTTGGAAAGAACAAAGAGGTGTACTAGAACGAAGCTGTCAAAAGGTCATAGCCTTTCTGGCAAAGCTCATAACAAGTGCATTATACACATTTAAAATCCCGCTACACATGTATAGGAAATTTCATGTCAGTATTTGGACAAACAATGCAGGCAGCACTGGAGTCAAAATGTACGTAGATGCAGCTAGATAAACACACTACCATTTCTGTTTCCTAAAATTTAGGTAAGGTTAATTAGAGAAAGCACACATATTGCAATGAGAAACAGTCAGTGTGATAAATTTGAAAGTATGTAATTTGGTGATGATTTTGAGGTACATTACATCAACATGTTCACTGACTGCAGAATAGGAAGGCACATTTTTTACTGGTATTTAGTTATGTTGTACAGTGGAAAGGTTGTGTACATTTGATAGTATGGAGTACACCACTCTAGTTGTATATTTTTTTCTACTGATAAAAATATGAACAGTAAATGGTATGAGTTATTGATCTTAATTTTTTATGAAAATTATAAAATGATATATTTTGTAGAAGGATGTAATAGTGACCCAGTAATCCAATATTATAGTATGTCTTAATGTTTTTGTAAGAATTGATAGGAGTGTAGAATGCTGGAATGAACTGGAAATAGACATTCATTCCAATCTATTCCAGTTATCTGTTAATTGCCCAGAACTGTGCTTAACAGGTGCCAGTTTGTCCTTAATGGGCCAGATCTTCTTGTATGTTTTAGAATAGACTGCATACATGAAAGGAATAGACTGCATACACTGTAGTTCAGTTAAGAATGGTTTATTATGTACAGTGGAGGTAGATGTCAAAAAATCCAAATCAAATCGTAATGTCTGTAGCTTCTGTACTCCTTACACTGTGCGTAAATTCTGTACTCAGAATGCAACAGTGCTGATAATTATATCTGTAGTTTCTGCACTTTTATTTTGATAATTATGCCCATAGCTTCAGCACTTGTATTCCTATTCTCCTGGATAGTATCTTTAATATTTCAGAATGCTGGGTATTTGACCCGACATCTGTACTTACTCTTGAGTGTCTGTACTAATCATCTGAGGACTGAACTGCAGTGACTTGCTGCACATCAGTCCAAATGAACTAACTTAGCTGTGTCCGAAGTATCTCCTAATAGCAAAACCCTGTAGTTGTCTACACACCTCTTTAACTTTGGTTCCCAAGCCTTGTACCATACAAAACAAACTGTGTTTGTACTCTATGTACTCTTACTCTGTTCTTATCAATATTTTTGACTGAAGGTTATTTTCACTGATTGAAAGTGCATTCACTGAAACTGTATGCAAACTGTAATGGCCTGCTTTAATATGACTGCATTTCTATTTTTGCCTATCAGAATACATTTAAACGAAGCCTGATCTTACAGTTTTTAAGAAACAGTATGTCTGGTGGAAGAATCTTAGTATTCATAAATGAATCTATTCAAACTCAAGCTGTAGAAATATATTTAGTGTGTGAGATCTTAGTTTTTCACATCCCCTAATATTTAATCTGTAGTTGAGAATCTTCTTCCTATTCATCACTGATTGGTTCGGTTCCGATCCCTCGGAACTGAGTCGGCCTAATACCAAGCACATGTACACCAAAAACTCTTGAGCTAAGTTGCTAGGTATTTCTCTTACCATCATTGGTAAATGCCTTTCTCTACCCTCGTCTCATTCTTAATACCATTGTTGGTATTTTCTTCTTCTCTTTCTATAACCTTTTTGGATTGTTGGATTGTATTTTGGATATGTCTGAAAAAAAAAAGGGACTTTGGGGTTCAAACATTGCACTTCTTGCAATGGCAAGCTCCCCAACAGCGACGTGCATGATGATTGTGTCTGTTGTGTGGGGGTTTCCCACTTGTCTGTGAAACCTCCTTGCCAGATTTGTCTCTGTTTCAGTCAGCAGACGCTGAATGAACGGAAAAATAAACTTATTTTGAAAGGCCTGCTTTCTTCACCTTTTTCAGAGGCCGTTTTTGCGTCGGCGGTCTCAACCCCTCCTTCCAAGGACAGGAAACGTCCTCATTCTGATCCCTCTTCAGCTGATAAGGGTTAGCCTCAGAAGCATAAGGCCCACAAGTCTTCTACGGAGCATAAGATCGCTCCCTCAGCTCTGACCACTTCAGATCCGAGCTCAGCTCCATTGGCCTCTATGGTCATTACTATGACTTCCATGTCGGCGCCGCCTTCGGCACTGACTACAGTTCCAAGTGTGGTAACGGCTCCAGCCTTATTGCCTTCTGTAACCTCGGCACCGTCATCGCCCCTCTCCGAAGTCGGACCCGACTATCTTTCCGGAACCCATAATGACTTCCACTCCAACTATTCCCTCTGCTCTGAACCCTTTCTCAGCACTGATAGTGCCCCTTCTGCCTGTCTCCAAGTTGGAATCTTCGGTGCTGACGTTTCCTACACCACGGACTCAGTACTCCATGTCTTTGGACCCGTTTTCAGGACAAGCTTCTAGCCCTTTTTTGTACCGACCTGACTCCCCCTCCGGAGTTTCGGTAAGGTCCACCAGGAGTCTATCTGAATTGGATGTGGTGCATCTGATCAGCTGTTTGACCGCCAGAGGCATTACAAATTTTCCAAAAAAACCCATCCCACTCCGGGTTTTGGGTCTGTTGCCCCCATGACTCCCACTTGTTTTCCTCCCTTGGATTCTTCGGTTATGAGGCCCATAGTTCTGATGTCCTTGGTGGGAACCCTCTCCTCGGCGCCGACAGTGACTCTCTGAGGCTTCGAGGCCCCCCCCTTTGAGTTTCAGTTCCTTTGGAACCATCCCTTCCTTAATCTCATGCTTGGGGGCGTGTAACCCTCGGCACCCAGTATGGTTCCAGGTTTTTCATCGGTTCCGTCTTCTGATTCAGGGGTGACATCCGCCCCGGTTTTGCTTGAGGCTCTGCCCGTGGGAGCAGGCCGCAATACCGGTTCCGAGATTGTCTTCATCTGTTCCCGGCTCCCATTCCTTTTCAGGCGGACAGGCTTTCCGAGTGATGGAGAGGGTGCTTGCTTCTGGAAGCGCTCCTCCTACATCGGACCTTCCCTCTGCTCCCTCTGAGCTGCAGCTATCACAGGACACCGAGAGCACAAGCCTCAGGAAACCCATATCCAGGGTAATCTCCCTTCAGTCTTCTTCAGACATTCCCACTGAAGAACTCCTGCAAAAGAATGCGTGTAAGAGGAAACATTTGGACTCCCTGGAGGAGTCCCTCACTGAGGATACAGATTACGATGATGGGGAAGGGTCCCCACAGTCACCCTCCTTTGGAGACCTCCTGGAAATATTGAAGCAGAGAGGTGACTGGAAGACCTCCAGTCCTTCCTTGGAGGAGTCCATATTCCTGCAGGCTTTCCGCTCTCGGCCCTCTACTTCATGGGTGACCCCACCTGTAGACGCTATTATGGTGGTGGACGCTGCAAAAAAGGACCTTGTGGAGGAAAGTCCTACTGTCCACCCACCCAAAAGAGAGTCCTGGGTGGTGGACAGATTAGGGAAGCGAGTCTTTGCCTCAGCGACCTTTGCAGTCAGGTTTCTGAATTATTTGGCACATTTTACAAGGCCCCAAAGGGGTGTCCTCCCCAAACTTTCTGGAAACCTTGCGGGTTGAGTTTCTGATGGGGCACATGATAAAGTTGCTTCTCAGCTTGCTACCCTAGAGTCTGTCTCCAACTCGTCCATGAGGTTGCTGTCTCACGCAACCAAAGGGGCAGCTAGAGGTGCAAGTGTAGTTATGAGACACCACACCTGGATGCCCATTTGTGATCTCGCAGACTCCTTCGTCTTCCTTCTTGAAAGCCCCTATAGAACCGTCCACTTTGTTCGGTTCCATAGTGAAGGACACATTAGCCAGGTGCGAACAAGATGGAAAAACCTTGTCTGCCATTGGTCTACGTTTTTCCAAACCTCTGTGCTCTTTCTCTAGGAACCAGAGGAGTGGAAAGATGTGGCACAAAAAATCTCAAGGCTCTTTCCGCAGTGTACATGGTGAGGATTCCCCCAGAGGCAGAGGAGGTTCCAGTAGTGGAAGATGCCCCTTTAGGGGCAGAGGGGGTCACCAAAACCAGGGCTCCATGGATTCTTTTTCCGGACAACCTTATCAGCGCTCCTGAAGCGCTGCCCGATTGATTTCCTCTGGAATCAGTCAGGGCTCTATTTTCTGTGCACCAAACTGCCTGGCACTCTATTACAGATGATCAGTGGGCGCAGAGAATAATTTCCAGAGGATATTACATTCTTCTAATATCTTGCCCAAAACCTCCAAAATGCCTTCCCAATGTTCCACCCAGGCAAAGGGAAGAGGCAGCTTCAGAGATAAGAAAGCTGTGTCAAAAACAAGTCATCCAACAAGTTCCCCCAGACCACTGCGGATCCAGTTTCTACTCAGGATTTTTCTTTTGGTGCCAAAAAAGACCAGGGACTGGACGCCCATTTTCGATCTCAGCCAACTAAACAAATCAGTGGTTCTAACCAAATTCCGCATGGTCACGATACAATCCATTCTCCCATTTCTTCTGGAGGGTGTGTTGATGTGCTCGATAGACCTCCAGGATGCGTATTGCCACTTCAAAATAGACAAGCACTCCAGGAGTCTCCTTAGCTTCCAGCTGGAAGCCAATCATTACCAATTCAGAGCCCTGCCATTTTGTCTCTCGATGGCCCCAGAGTGTTCACGAAATGCCTAAGAGTGGTAACAGCTCATCTGAGACCAGGTGTTTCCATATCTAGACGATTGGCTCCTCTCCACCCCCACCAAGCGCCTACTGGTCATGGCCCTCTGCTACACACTAGCACTGTTGGAGTTTCTAGGCATCACAATACACTGGGAAAAATCCACTCTTCATCCTACCCAACAATTGGAATTTATAGGAGCAGTATTCAATACTGTAAACAAGCCAGGTCTCTCTCCCACCTCACAGACTTCAGAGGTTAAGATTACAAGTACAAGTGATACTCTGTCGAAGAAAGTTGTCCACAAGGGAAGTTCTGCAGGCTCTGGGGTTTATGGCGGCAGTCATCCCGATTGTTCCCCTGGCAAGATTGCATATGAGACTGTTACAATGGCTCCTTTTGTCCCAGTGGGTATCCAGTCTTCATCCTCTAAACTCACAGATCCTCATTACCAGTTCCTGCAAGCAAGATCTTCTTTGGTGGATGAGAGCAGACGAAAATTTTTGGTGCCGCCCATTCCAGACTCCTCAGCCCAACACCACGGTGACCACGGACACTTCCCTGAGAGGGTGGGGGGGGGGGCATTTTCAAGAAAAGACAGTCCAAGGCACGTGGTCCAGCTTGGAGGCCAACTTACATATCAATTTCCTGGAGTTGAGATCGGTGCTGTTAGCATTGCAGGCACTTCACCCACTCCTTCTGTCGAGAACGATTGCAATCCAGTCAGACAATATGTCCTTAGTCTGGTACATAAACAGGGAGGGACCAAATCCTACCCCCTATGTCGAGAGGCCATGAAAATTTGGCATTGGGCGATAGCTTCCAACTGCTTTCTGATAGCAACGCGTATCCTGGGGAGCTCCAACATGATTGCGGACAGGCTGAGCAGATGCATCCTCTGTCCGCACGTGTGGTCTCTCAACTGGAACGTGATGGCAGAAATGGTCAGCCGTTAGGGCCAGCCTTGCTGCAATCTTTTTGCTTCCCCTTCAAACAAAAAATGCAGTAGCTTCTTTGCCCTCTTTCTCCCAGACGGGGAATAACCGAGAGACGCTTTGACTCACGATTAGCCCGCGGGTCTCCTCTATGCTTCTCCTCCGATACCTTTGATACCCCTATTTCTAAAGAAAGCAATTCAGTTGGGATGCAAAGTGATCCTCGTTGCCCCTTTCTGGCCTCGACAAGTATGGTTTACCTTCCTCCGACCTCCCCTATTTACAACCTCCTTGGACCCTGGACACTCGTCTGGACCTAATATCTCACCCCCAAAGGTTGACTCCCACAAATCTGTCCACTCTCAAGCTGACAGCTTGGTTTCTCCACTTCTGTTAATCGCCAGGCAGGAAACCCTCTCCTCACCTGTCCGCAATATTATTCTGGCCTCCCATAAACCATCCACCAGAAAGCAGAGACAGATGGAAAAGGTTCACTATGTGGTCTAATAATCAGATGCTAGACCCGTTTTCAACTCCTACAGCTGCTATACTTCAGTACTTTTCCGAGTTGATTGACAATGGGGCATCAACTTCTACTATTAGAGTCCATTTAGCAGCTATCTCCAGTTTTCATAATGGCTCAGATGGCATTCCTCTTATCTCCACCTGCCTTTGCAAGACCTTTCTTAAGGGAGATTTCCATAGCAGACCACCTATCAGGCAACCTGTAGAGACATGGAATCTCTGTCTGGTACTACAGTCCCCCCCCCCTTTTTGAGCCTGCTGCAACATGTGACTTTAAATTCCTGTCATGGAAATTCCTGTTTTTGGTAGCAGTCACATCAGCCAGATGGTTATCTGAGTTACAAGCCTTATGCATCAAGAGCCCGTATCTAATCTTCCATAAAGACAGAGGATCTCTTTGTACTAATCCATCCTTTCTCCCCAAGGTGGTATCGGACTTCTCTATTAACCAGTCCATTGAACTCCGTGTTTTTTCTAAATTATTCCAACAAGGGGGAGAATACTGTCTGCATTCATTTGGATGTACATAGACAAGTAAGTTTCTACTTGGACAGGACTAAGTCTTTCCGCAAGCCGGATCACCTTTTTCATCGCCTTTTCTGATCCAAGAGTGGGATGTGCTGTATCAAAAGTTACTTTATCAAAATGGCTCAGAGATTGTATTATTTTTTTCATACTCCTTAGTGAATGAATCTAAACCGGTTCATATCAAAGCTCATTCAAAAAGAGCCATCCCAACTTCGGTTGCTTTTCACTCCAGGGCTTCCATGGATGACATTTGTGCAGCAGCCATTTGGGCTAAACCCCATACTTTTATCAAACATTACAAATTGGATTTGGTCTCCAGGGGAAAAGCGGCCTTCGGCTCAATTGTTCTCGGGAATGTTCTTCCTTAAGGGCTACTCCCGGTTCTCAAGTAACTTGGTATTTTGTCCCATCAGTGATGAATAGGAAGAAGATTAACAACTTCAGATAAAGAACTTATGTCTTGCCATAATGTTCTGTCTGAGTTGATAATCTTCTTCCAGTCATCACACCCTTCCTCCGTCCCCCACCAAAGGCTCCTGGTGGATCGTCTGGGTCCTTGTGGTGCTTTCAGGGTTTCTGCGCAGAAATGGCCTCTGCTTTTCTGTTTTCTTCTATATGTTGCATGCAAACTCGATCTGAGGTAACTAGGAGAAGGGCATTGTGGGTAGCAGCTTAGCTTGAGAGTTTTTAGTGTACGCGAGATTGGTATTAGGCCGACTAAGTTCCGAGGGATTGGAACCGAACCCATTAGTGATGACCGGAAGATCAACAACTCAGATGGGAGGTTATGGTAAGACATAACTTCTTTTTATAACCACAGCTAAGTATGGTCACCTGTTACAGGAGTCCTTATATGGGTCCAGACACCCATTTTTTTTTTTTTTTTTTTTTTTTTTGAAAAAGTTTAATGGTCATCTCAGGCATAAAAATGTTCTTATAATGGGTGATTGTGATTACCCCAAAATAAATTGGGCACAATATCTATAGCTCACTGCTTTTGGTCAAGAGTTTCTGGACATTCACAGGTAATAGATTCCCGTAATTAGTAGCAGAGCCCACAAGAAATTGCCAAATTCTGGAGTTGGTTGCATGTAATACTACCAGATTTGTTGACAGCATTTCAAGGATTCACCTGTTTGGGGCATCCAATCATAGATCTGTAATCAACAATATGAATACAGTGATGCGTGCATGAAAAAATACATTTGAGAAAATTGCTTATTCTGAAGTTAAAAGAAAATTTAAAAGCAGACATGGTGAAATTGTACAAGGACCATTCCGAATGTTAAGGATTTGTTGTTCTAGCAAATTCCTACAGACTCACTGGAAGCTACAGTGATGTGTGGTAGTAGAAGTAGAAATGCAAGGAAATTACATATTGGTAGAATTGGTGTATGATCTTTGTATGTGAAAAAGAAAATATCATTAAATGTATACAGTAAATACCCATTCAGAAGTAATAAACAGAATAAATAAAATATCTTAAAACTTTGCAGTTAAGAATTAGACAAGTTAAATTTGAAAAGGATTTAGTTAGCTACCAGTTCTTCATAAAATGAAACGTTACTGCAGACATAGAAAATCTTGAACATCATCATCCTCCATTATATAAAGGTAGTGAAGTTATGGAAGTAAATAGTTACAGACAAATAAGTTTGACCTCCTTACTTGAAGACTGCTTTGAACAATGTTTATTGGATTTATTGTAAGAGAAGAATGTAGTAGTAATTTTTAGATCTTGCTCGGCAAGTTCATTTAAGGGAAGATTAACATTAATGTGAGTTTTATAGCTTTGTTTCTGTTGCCTATGATTAATGGTTAACAGTTGAAATTATGTACCTTGATCTAGTAAAAGTATTTGATACCCTTTCTTTTAAATCAGTTTGACAGCTTTAATAAGGTATAATGTAAATTCGTATATTGTTAAATAGATCTGACCTTGCTGGTAGGAAGATAACATCTGGTAGTTCAGATCTCATTCTTCTAAATTGCCAATAACAGCCAGTATCCCACAGGAATCTGTTTTGGGGCCAGTATTGTCTGATGTATTTATTTTTTTCTGATATGCCATAATTCAATAGGTATGTAGATGACTGTAAAATAGGTATAATCAAAACTGAAGCAGATCTGGTTAATTTGAATACTTAAAGGGAATGTCACTATGGCTGTTAAAGGTTTAAAATTTAGCTCTGAGAAATGTAAACTAATGGTATTTGGTAGTTAAGAGGGTGCCAGGTTATGTAATGTTTCAAAACAATATGTTAGAAGATGTTCCTTATTTCAAATATCTTGGAATTACTGTAGGTAGAGATGTTGCATTTAATACATATAAATGTAATTAAAACCAAAACACTGAGACATTTGTTTTTGTTGCTTAAAAACTTGAGAGAGAGACAAAGGAGATATTGGTTGCACTTTATAAGTTATGTGCAAGTTCTGTTGTTTTAACATAATTCTCCATTCTTTGTTTACAGTATTAAACAGTTTCATGGTTTGGGATGTGTACAGTGGATGCTCACTAGGTCAGTACCTTCATAACAATTTCTTGGTTCTAAGGAAAGATGTAATGTTTTGGGTCATTACAGTTTGATATAATTATTATATAGGACAATTTCTTCTTGCCTTTAGGGTCTTGTTTGGAGCTAGATTTGTACTCCAGTATTTTAATGGCATGACCAAAGTGTAATGATTTCATTGTAAATTTAAATAAGACTAACAAGGGAGACATCACACAGGAACATCCAGGACTGTGGAATAAAACTTCCTCTCAGTAAAATATTATGCAAACATGAGCCAGTTTAAGAGGAATCTAGACAGCTGGGTAGGAGATCAGGTATTGGATACAAATTTTAAAATGTATTTTCACTAATGGCCTTCTGGCCTGAACACTGTTAACATGAGCTTTGAACCTAAAGCTGTTCTGAGTTAGGGCTGATGATAATTTGAGGAGCTGTATCTGAAGCAGTAGCATGTGTATGTGTGTAAATTTTAGTCTCCATTTGGTTAAAAACTGAATATTTTGTCAAATGTAAAATGTAAAAAACAATATACAGATGCTCGTAGAAACCTCTTGCACGGCAATAGAAGGCTAAATCCACAAAACGAAGCCAGCAAGATAGGAAGGTGTAATAAATGGTTTATTAAACCCAAAGGACAAATCCAATGGGTTATAAAAATAGAATAAATCCAAACCGGTTTCGGCCAACAAGACATTCCAATGTCTCTGAATAATGTTAATGAAACCTTGAGTATTACGTCCATAGGTGGTAACAAGGCGTAAAGGCTGTATGTCCCCATTATTGTTGTGATGTTTATAGCGTAATAGGTCTTGCCTATTAGAATTAGCAGCCCATTGTTTAGCCTGGTTAATGATCCCTGGACGATAACCCCTCTCTAAAAATCTGCAGGCCAAATCATCACGTGTTTTTACATAAGATGCTTGGTTAGAACAGATCTGTTGGCCGAAGAGAGATTGCATCCCTTTCTCAGGGATAGATGTTTTTTCTCCTTTAGAAGGGGATGCACTATAGGTTCTAGACTTAGCCATTACAAAAAGTCTGTTTCAAGTCCTATAGTTTACAATCAAATTTCCTTGACAGGGGGTCTCATAGTAGGATGTTTTTCTTGTGGTCACTGTGCATATTGTATGCGGGTTTCTAATACCCGTGAATTTACTAGTAAAAATACCTCTGAGGTTTTTGAAATAAAGATGTGGGCCAACTGTAGTACCAAGTGGGTCATCTATTTGGTGACCTGTACGTGCTCAGCATTTTATGTGGGACAAACTTCTCGAGCTTTTCGCTTGAGAATTTGTGAACATCTTAGTGGCATTAAGAATAAACGTCCCAATAATGCTTTATTTAAACATACTTTAAAGCATACAACTGCTTTTTTCAAATTTGTCATCATTGACCACATTAATGGGATTTGCAAAGATAAAGACAGTTGGCATGAGTTACTTAACTTCAAAGAAAGAAAATGGATAGTAAAACTGGGAGCTCTGTTTCCACCTGGTCTTAATGACCAATTCTAATTTTATGATTAATTGTTTATTGTGTCACTATTGTGATTGGCTATGCTGTCAAGTACTAGGTGTGCACATACATATATAATGAGTTGCCTTTGAAATGTATTGTTCTTATTTTATTTGTGTCCACTGAAGAAGGCTCTGCTGAGCCGAAACCGGTTTGGATTTATTCTATTTTTATAACCCATTGGATTTGTCCTTTGGGTTTAATAAACCATTTATTACACCTTCCTATCTTGCTGGCTTCGTTTTGTAAATGTAAAATGTAGCATGGGTGTTTGTGTATTTCTGCTGTACCTTGACAAAGCATCTACGTAAATTCTGACACTACCAAATCTGAAGATGAAAATATTTTTGTCAATATCCCTTCTACATATGCACCTGCATGTGTCCACATGCCTACACACCCACTCGCACATAATTAAAGGTGATTATTTGGAAGCAGTAGAAGTTTGTCCGAAAAATTTAGTTGCTCAAGTCAGCAGATGACACAAACAAAGGAACATTCACTGGGTGGTCTCGCACCTTTGTGACAGAGCTTCCTAACAGATGGAATGCAACTGAAAATATGTGTTGGCAACAAAATTGGAGAAATACCATGTTCTGAAAGAATGACTTCTAATTATAGTAGATTACAGTAGCCTGTGTTGCAGGTGAATTAGTGATGTACTCTATATGGATTTCCTAGAAATTAATATAACCTATGGCAGAGGTAGGGTTTTATACAGGCAGGTGTCAGAGATGACTTTTTGCAGCATTATGCAAGTTTTCATTTAATACTATGAGATGCCATATATAGTCTCTTGGGCAGGTTATTAACAGGAGTGTTAATATGGCATATATTCATAATTTGGCATAAAAAGAAATCACATTTTTTTGTTTACTGAATGAAGTATTTGGGTCAGCAGACATTCCCAACCTGTTGCTGATCTGTCCTGTGAAATTCTGTTCCAGCATGTTATTATGTGGGCACTGTGCAAGATATTTACATAAAATATGCAAATATTCACAAGTATTATGCTTATTGCTTAACAAGTATAAATATTGCAAAGTGGAGGTAATTAGATGGCAGGTAGCAATGACCATCTTTCCAGTACTGGGTAAGCTTTCATTTGATGTCCTGCTGTACCGCATAAACTCCTTGTAGGCAAACTGTTAATACAAGTATTTATTAATTTGACATGTATTCATACCTTTGAATGAAAGCATATAACTTTATCACGCTCACTGACTCTCTTAATTTCTGTCTTCAGACATTCAGACACTTTTATGCTGCCTGGGCCTATTGAAATGCTGTTCCACAATGCTTCCAAGTAGACACTGCCTGCAATCTTAGCATGACTATGGCATTTATGCATAATTTTTCTTGGCAAATGAGAAGCATTTACAAGTGATGGTAGTTAGATACCAGGTGTTAGTGCTTAGTTTTCCAGTGTTATTTACCCTTTCATTTAATGCCCTGACGTAGTATATAAAATTCTCCCTGTTCAAGTTGTTGACATAAATATTATTTGATGTGTAGTCATAATTCTGAATGAAAACAAATCACAGTATGTGTGTTAAGCCCATTACAATCCCCCCCGCACGCACACAAAGAAGTGCCTATCCGTTATAGTCAATTTATTGACTGTGAACATCAGCTATCCAGTTGTGATGAAATGAATACATATGTAATAACCACAGTCCAATATTTCACTTTGTTAATGTTAGGCACATCTGTAGCAACCCGTCACATATGGGTAGGTATACATTTATTTATACCATTCAGTTATTGTCACTTTGCATGCCGTGAGCACAGTTACTTTCATCCACATGCAAATTAACTTAATACCCAGCAACTGTACCCAGATTGATGACTCTGTTCATCACAGATGTCTGATTGTGCTAAAATAAAAATAGTTCAGATTTGCTTTACACGGGTGCACATTACTTACTGTGAACTGTTCAAACTCATTTCTCACAAGTGCTCAGTAGCCCTCCAGTGCCATTGTCTATTTTAACTGAGCAAATGGCAAAATCTTTTGTCTGCTGGCAGCATCAACAGTCTATGCACAGCAGTTAGCTGACAGCATGCTGTGTTTTTCATCTGCATTCATCATCCCCATACTTAGCAATTATAGCCACATTGCTGATTCTGTACACCACAAATGTCTGATTGAGGCTAAAAGTGGGGGGTGAGAACAACATATTTAAAGTACTTCACTGATGCACAGTAGCTACATTAAAGGCTTCCAACTTGTATCACACAAATGCAGAGTAGCCCCCCCCCCAAATGACTAAGCAATCAACAAATGTCAGTCAGTTTAATTCGTAAGCACTCCCATACTCAGCAGCTATACCCACTCTGACTGTTATACTCCACTGCTGCCTGATTTCTGTTCAAAACAGCATGAGTAGTTTTGTAAAAACATAAATAGTTGTAAAATTGTATTTATTTTATTTGCTACACATTTTAGTGCATTTTTGATGATTCTGACAACCATTAAACAGTTTATTCTTACAAAATGACAGCCAACTACAATCACCTGAATTGACTCAGGCCAAATACAGAGGGGAAGATCACATATGGCAAACAGCAATAGACTGTTGCAAAAGTTGCACTAAATGTGTACTCCTAAATGATATAGAGGAAGTATGTAAGAAGCTTTTTAAAAAAACTTTTGAAAGCAGTTAACTGAGCAGAGATTGCTAATAGCCATTTTGTTAAAAGCCACTCAGACAATTCATACTTTGGTTGATCCTGCTGACATCAGTCTGTTCAGCCCTGAATGCAGCAGCCATAGCTCTCAACCTTCCATCTCCAAAATGAGGAATACTGACCCTCATAATGTGGAACAAATGGGCAAAATGTGCAACACATACCAGTGTATTACTAACAAATTCAACTTGGAAGGTCATAAGATGGTTAAAATATGCTGGCTTTACTTGTAAAGATCTTTAATGAATTAATATGTTTCATTTCTATTTATAATGGATTTCACTTAAAAAAAAATTCCTAACACTGAATGTGTAACAGACTCTTTCACTGTGGAACTTTGAAGAACATGAACTTTTTAAGACCCCAAATGAGGTACGTTCCTCATAGTGAGGTACACTTGAGAGGCATGACAGCAGCTGGAAATGTGCTACAAATGTGGTCAGAGTGTAAGGAGTTCTTCCTAAAAAGTTAAAAAAAAATTATGCGAAAATGCTAATCCTAAACATCAGTGTCTGGCACTTATTATGTAGGGATTAAGCATTTAAAGTGCTAAATTAGACTCTTGAAACAGTAATGTAAGGTTAAACCTTGATGTGACCTGTTTGTTTTCTTGCGGAATCCTGTTAAGTTACTGCTGCTGAAGTGAAATAAAGAATGAGCAGGACTGAATTTATACTCTGGAGATGTGACAACAAATAAGATTAATTACTATTTTGTCTATAGTCTCTTTGAGGGTCTGTGGGATCAAATAAAGTATCATTTCTTTCCACCTTGCATTTTTATTTTTTTATTTTTCCATATTGTTTTTCTAATATCTTTTGTACACAGCAGACGTGCACAGTTTTGAATGAAAGTGGCTAAAGGATGTTCGTCACAATTGCAGTCGCCCAGATATTTTCTATATTTTTAACCATGGTCCGCTCACGGATGCCTTCTAATCGGGCATCTGGGAATTACATAATAGCACTGGTTTTAGCATTGTGTCACAACTTTTTTTAATTCAACAATGCAATCCTTCAAGTTGGTGTCTTGTTTTTTATCACAGCTCCATTCTAACAACATTTTGTTGATTGTAGTATATGTCCTGTGTCTGTTTTATATAGTGTACTTTATGCATCTGTTGTATAGTGCAGTACAAAATGTCACATTTCCAAAGTACTGACCAGGTATTTCAAACAAGGTATATTACCACAGAGTAGAGAATGGCATTATGTTAGAAACTGTGTGTGTGTGAGTGCACCCTTTGGTAAAATGCAAAGAAGACTGTCACACTAGGAGCAGAAAAGTATTGCATTATAGTACTAATTGCAGTGTAAGTGGCTTAACAGTTGCTGACACTGCAGTGCAGCATTAGGGGGTGTTTCCACTTCTAAGTGCATCATCCTTCGGATGAAACATTAAACCAAGGTCCCATCTGCTTGAATTGGTGGTAGTTCAGATAGATGTAAAAGACCCACGGCACCTATCGAAAAGGCTAGGGGGTTCTTCAACACAACATAAACAGTTACTTATTTACAAAATATGCAGGTGTATAGGTACTTTTCTTCTTCTTTTTTCGGCTTCTCCCGGTTAGGGGTCGCCACAGCGGATCACCTGTCCACTCATGATTGGCAGTAGAGTTTTATGGTGTCGAGTTGCCAGCCCGGTGCCCAATCTGCCACGGAAGGCAGACACACACACATGCACTCACGCTTAGAGCCAATTTAGAGTGTCCAGTCCACCTATAGCATGTCTTCGGGATGTGGGAGGAAACCGGAGCACTTGGAGGAAACACACGTGACCACAGGGAGGACATGCACCACCATGGCCGCCCCCTACATATTCCTAAATATCATCATAATCATTCTTCCATAGTTGACCCCCACCCCTCTTCCACAACCATAATCTAATTTTTCGCAATATATCAGCCAAAATACATTTCTCATTAAAATTTCATTCAGGCTTTTATTCCATATAACCCATACTGCATAAAATAAATTCTTATCTACCCTTCTCACATATTCTTTCTTCTTTTTATAATATACATACATGCTAATATTTATGTCTATAGTTACGTTATTAATGTTCAGAAGTTTTTTCTTCACACAACTTTATCCATTGTTTACTGAGCTGATACCATTTTTATTCATTCCTCAACTGATGGGTTTGGATCCGATCCTTGGATCCAACTCGGCCATTTCTTCCAGCTCGTGGAAAACTGAAACTCTCGCTTCTCCCTTATCCATAATGCCCTAGTTACCTAACATACCTCAGATCTCGTTTGCCACTTTAGCTTATGGACATGGTCACTGCATACTCTCGAGCGAGAGACTTTTCTGTGAGTTACAGTTTTATAATAATGCAACTTTTCTAGTACTTCCTCCCATACAAGATTAATACAGGATTCAGTCAAGTATTTCTGCCCTCATTTCAGTAAAAATTATCTGTATGTACTTGTGTATTTCTTGAATCCCATTGTTGGAATTTCCTTTTTTTGTACTTGTTAGTACTTTCTTACTGCCATAGCTGGTATTTTTTTTTCTAATCTCTTTCTAGTGTTAATATTGCAAAAAAAAAAAAAAAAAAAATTTTTTTTTCATTTTCTTAGTACTTGATACTTATTCTTTTTGTAATTATGTCCGAGAAATCTTCTGGTTTGAAAGTGCATGGCCTGCGGCCATAAAATTCCACATTCTGACACGCACCCTCTATCTTTTGATCTGGTACTATCTGTGTCATTATTAATCACAGATGAGTCTTGGATCCAGTCTCTGATTGAGCCGGCAGAGTAAGTGACATCTCCTGAGCTAGAGATCCTCCCTCCCCAAGAACCCCTGCTACCCATAAGCCTCTGATCTTGTTTGCCTCGAATTGTGAGTGGACATGCCTTCTGCAGCTCTGGCTTTACTTCAAGATAAGTAATTTATTTTGGCTATTTCTTTTTCTCTTCCCTTTTCTGTCTTTATTGTTTAGTAGTTTTAGTTTAGTAGTAGATTCTCTCCCCTCTGTTAGCCGCTGGTCAGTCTGTTAGAGTTTTCCTGCCTTATCCTGTTACTTAGTAGTTTCTTCCTTGCTCTTTCTCCCATCCTTCTTTCTGTGGGTGCGTGTGTGCTAGGGAATTTGTGTGTGCATGTGTGTGCTAGGGGGTTTGTGTGGGTTTTTTTTAGTATGTCAGATAAACCCTCCAGGTTTAGGCGCTGCTCCTCATGAGGTCAGAAGTTAGCTGCCACCGATACACACGAGTGTGTCTGTCTAAGAGAGACCCATTTAAAGGTTGAATGCGATATCTGTGCGGGATTCAACTCCGGGGCTTTCCTAGACCATAGAAATAAGCTTTTGCTTAAAGGGCTAGCTAAAGGGGGGGTCCCCTGGTCTCTGGCTCCCCCTGTAAAGCCCCTTTGGATCCCAGGAGGAAGCCCTCTTCCTATTGGGGCTCTCCTTCTAAAAGGCCATCCCAGTGCTCCGGAACCAAGCCCAGCCTCAGGGGCATCGGCTCTGAGAACCTCTGCTCCCCCTGTCAGATCCAGATCCTTGGAGGTCCTCTGATCCAGTCAGGTCCAAAACCCCCTCTGATCTGACTGGTCCGGCGGATCTGTCTGTGGGGTCCTCAGTACTCTCTGATCCATCCAGGCCGTCCGATCCGACGGCTTCCTCGGAGCCCATCATCATTGATGATCTTCCAGCCCCTTTGAGAAAATTGGATCCGAGGCAGTTCTGTAAGTCGTCTTCTGGAGACCGCAGACCCTCAGCTCATTCAGGCCATTCTTCTCTTTCCTGCAGGTCTACCAGGAGTTTGCTCCCTTCAGACATGGACCAGATGATGAGGAGCTTCCTCAAAGCCCAAATTGAACTTGGCTTGTTACTGTACCGTAGGCACTTGCCAAGAGGCTCTTTACTTGCATCAGAACTCCTCCCTTTCCGTCCATCTCATGCGAGTTCAGCTCACCAAGGTTCAGAGCTTGCCTAGGGAGAGGACATCGGTATCTAGTAGTGTTCCCATTCCCACTCCACCTTGGTCTCTGGCTGGTTCGGCTCCGTTCCTCTCAGAACTGGTGATGCCTCAGCCCTGAGAGGTCTGTGGGAGCCACCAAGGTAGAGGATCTGGTCCGGAGTTTTCGGACCGTTCCCTTCCCTTGGGTGCATCCACTTTGGACAGCTCAGGACCAATATCATCTGGGGACATCAGTGCTGTGTCAGCATCCCCCCTTCCGCCTCAATCAGCCTTTCCTGGCAGGGATGAAGGTGGGGCTTCTTCCAGTCCATCAGCCTTCCGGGCGATAGGATTGTTTCCGGTTGGTCAGCAGCCTCTACCTTGGCTCTGGACCCCCCCCTCACCTTGTTCTACTTTGGGTGGTGAATCTTCATCATCCTTTCAGGGTCAGCCCTCCTGTGAGCATCTTCAGAAGGTACCCGCCTCTTCAGAATCCTCCTCAGAGCCCATGCTGGAGGAGTCTCCCCAGATGAGGATGTGGAAAAGGAGGCACTTGGACTCCCCTTGAAAGTCCCTCACTGAGGACATTGATTTTGAGGAAGGGGACAGGTCCCCCGGACTTCAATCTGAGGAGGTGTCCTTTGGGGGGCATCCTCGAGATCCTGAAAGAGCAGGGCAATCGGTCTCCCCCCACCCCGTCCACTGAGAAATCTGTGTTTCTGAAGGCATTTGGGATGGGCCCATCTTCCTCCTGGGTGTCTCCCCCTGCGGATGAGCTCATCCAGCTTATTTCAGTCAGGGAGTGGAAGGAGCCAGACTCAGTAGAACTGGTCCCCAAGACACAGATAAAGTCTTAAGTCCACCTAAGGTCAAAGCCTTTTGGAGTAAGGGTGTCCTTGTTGAAGTCATTATGGTTGCTGCACCCACGAAAAAGGAGCTTGCAGAACAGAGCTCTATGGTACATCCCCTTAATAGAGTGTCACGGGCGCTGGATTGTTTTGAAAACTGTGTGTATGCCTCAGTTACTTTTGGACTGAGGACTACTAATTACATGACACATTTCACAAGGCTGCAAAGGGCTTTGGTGTTGGAGCTTTCGTCTTCCCTTTCAGAGTTATTGTCTCCAGAGAGCCTTAAGCTAGGCTCTCTGAAACTTTTTACTCTCACATCCCTTGCTAACGACTCTGAGGTTGATCTCCAATGCAACTGAGGCCACCTCTTGAGCAGCGGGCACAGGCATTGCTATCAGGCAGCATGCCTGGCTTCAACTTTTTTGGGTTTGGGGACAACTTAAAGTTGCCCTTTACCAATGCCCCATTTGACAAATCTACCTTGTTTGGTCCTTCTGTCAAGGAAACCTTGACCCACAGTGAGCAGGAGGTAGACTTTGTCCGCAGTTGGGATCAAATTTTCGACTCCCCAACGTTCCTTCTCCAAGATTCAGTGGAGTAGTAAGAAGCTGTGGTTCTGCAGGGCTTCTTCTTCCTTCCAAAATACTCCTGAGGAATCCTCCTCTTCCCGCTGGGGAAGGGGATTTGATAGTAGACGCCACCCTAGGGGCAGAGGCGGTCCACAAAATCAGGGCTCCCGAGGACCCTTCTTGGAGAAGCCCCCACAGCATTCCTGAAGTGCTGCCCGACTGCCCTGCCTTGGAGGCAGTTGGGGGCCGTATCTCCTTGCACCCTCTGGCTTGGGTGCATTCTGGACCTCAGCAGTTTGAATTTATCAGTCAAGAAGTTGAAGTTCCAGATGGTCACTGTTAAGTCCATTCTTCTACTTTTGTGCAAAGACTATTGGATGTGCTCAGTGGATCTCAAGGATGAATAGTATCTCACAAAAATTGACAGGCACTCCAGGAGATTCCTGTGCTTCTGACTGGTGGCCAATTACTGTCCTTTCTGATCCCTGCCCCTTCAGTCTCACCTCAGCCCCTTGGGTGTTCACCAAATGTATGGCAGTTGTAGCAGCCCATCTCCGGCTGCAGAGATTTCAGGTCTTTCCATACCTGGATGATTGGCACCCGCAAGGCATCAACTCAGTCAGCCACAGATTATACTCTCAGCCTATTTCGAGATCTGGGCATTACAGTCAACCTTCCCAAGTTGCATATTGCTCTGTGCCAGAGATTAGAATTTGTAGGAGTTCTTCTGGACATGATGCCGGAGACTGCAGCCCTTTTCCCATGCAAGGTAGATGCAATTCAGGAGCAAGTCCTCCTCCTCCTCCTGGATCGAAAGAGTGTTCCTGCCCATTTACTACTACAAGTCCTCGCTTCCATGGTGGCAGCAATTCAGCTGGTCCCCTTTGCCAGGTATCGCATGCAAGTTCTTCGGTGGTCCCTTGTGCAGCGGTCAGCTCATCTTCACCCTCTGTCCAAGCAAGTCCAGATCTCTCAAGTCTGCCAGCATCACTTAGTGTGGTGGTTTCTGTCCAAAGACCTTTTGCTAGGGAGACCCTTTTGTCTTCCAAAGCCCCAGGCCACAGTGACTACGGACGGCACCCTGTTGGGGGTGGGGAGCATTTTCATGGAAGGATGGTCTAAGGCATGTGGTCCCCATCGGACACCAAGTTGCACATCAATGTCCTGTAGATGAGAGCAGTCCTTCTATTGTTGCAAGCCTTCCAGGACTCTCTCCCTCTTGGGACTGTGGCAGTTCAGACGGACAACATGGCGGCAGTCTGGTACATCAAGAAACAGGGGGGGGGCATGATCATATCCTCTGTGCATTGAGGCCTTAGAGTGTGAGAATGGGCTGTGTCCTCCAGGAGCTTTCTTCTTGTAATGTACATTCCCAGCAATTCCACCGTGTTGGCAGACAAGCTCAGCAGGTCTATCCTGAGTCCCCATGAGTGGTCCCTGAACCAGTCAGTGGAAAGCCAGATTTTCGACTGTTGGGATCACCCTTGCTGTGATCTGTTTGCCTCCCCGATCAGTCACAAATCCAGCAAATACTTTGCCCTGATCCTGCCACTGGGGGAATCTCCCAGGGATGCTTCGATTCACAATTAGCTGCCAGGACTTCTCTACGCCTATCCTCCAACACCCCTTATTCCCAAAGTCTTACAGAATGGGTCTATATCACCATATCAAATGGTGATAATATCGAACGCTGAAAATATCGAAAGTTCACGAGAAAGAACTTGTTTTTGTGGGGGGCTGTGCCCCCACACCCCCTGCTAAATTTATATTCCAACTCCGAGGTCATACTACAGTGAGGAAAGGGCAAATATCCCAATCCTCATTGTACCGTGATCCCAAAAACACAAATTTGTTCTTGTGAACTTTCAATATTTTCGGCGTTCAACATTATCACCATTCGATATGGTGATATAGACCCCCTACAGAAAGCACATCTCCTGAAGGCTCATCTAATCCTCATTGCCCTCATCTGGCTTCATCAGACATGGTTCTCCCTTCTCTGGTCTCATGTGAAATATCCAACTTAGATATTAGATCCAGCCCAGGATTTTATTTCCCATCCATGGGGGCTTTGTCTTCCCAGCCTTCAATCCTTGCAGCTGACCACTTGGTACCTCCAGTTCCAGTGATTGTCAGCCAGATTAAACAGCCTTCTCCGGTGAAGGACATCATTTTGGCCTCCCAGAAGCCTTCTACTAAAAATGTTTATTCCAGCAAATGGAAGAGCTTTTCTCTTTGGGCTCATCAGCGTGACATAGATGAATTTTCTGCTTCTGTTCGGGAAATTTTGTTGTTCCTGTGTCCTCTGTTTCCATAAGGGGCGAGCTTCTCAACGATTAAACTTCAGTTGGCAGCTGTAGCCAACTTCCACCTAAGTGACAGTCCCATGTTTTCTTCTAGGCTTTGCAAGGCCATTCTCAAGGGTATTTTCTGCTCAGGCCTCCTTTTAATGATCCAGCTTCTCCTTGAGATCTTACTTTGATGCTGCACTCCCTGACACAACCTCACTTTGAGCCTGTGGTGAAGTGTGATATTTGGTTTCTGTCTTGGAAGATGGTATTTTTGGTGACTGTTACCTTTGCCGAGAGGTTTCTGAACTGCAGGCACTTTGCATAAAAGCTCCCTTCATGATTTTTCACAAGGATAGGGTATCTCTCAGGACCAATCCTTCATTTATTCCTAAAGTAGCCTCAGAAACTAACCTTAATCAATCAATTCAACGACCTATCTTTTTTTCCCAATTTTTCGAATGAAGGGGAGTACAAACTACATTGCCTGAATGTACATAGGCAGCTACGTTTCTCTTTGAAGAGAACAGAGAATTTTCGAAAATCAGATGAGCTTTTTGTAGCATTCTGTCAGACCAGGAAAGGTAAGGCCATTTTCAAAGTGTCTGTTTTACATTGGATCACTTGTTGCATAGCTCACATTTATGAAAGCCATCACATTAATCTTCCCAGGCCTGTTAAAGCCCATTCTGCTAGGTCGGTGGCCACTTCGTCAGCCTTCTGGGCAAGGACTTCCTTGGATGACATTTGTGTTGCTGCCACTACCCCATACCTTTGTAAGACATTACAAACTGGACTTGGTGTCCATGGGTAAAGCTTTGTTTGGTTCTTCTATGCTCTGGCATGTCCTTCCTTGAGCCCTCCCAGGGTTATGGACAGCTGGGGACTCTGAGCGATCCGTGATCAATAATGACACGCATAGCATCAGATAAAGAATTATGTGCTTACCATAACTTGGAGTCTGAGCTGTCCAGTGTCATTATTCATCATGTTCCCACCCTCTGTCCACCCCCCCCCCTTCTGATGACCAGGGATTCGTGCAGTAATGGTGCGTTTAGTTCTGCTGTTCCTTGTTGTAGACCGTTTCACTCTCCTTATTTCTATCTAGCAAACTCAATCTGAGGATTATGGGTAGCAGGGGTTCTTGGAAGGGGAGGAGTTCAAGCTCAGGAGCTGTCGCTTACTCTGCCGGCTCTGATCCAAGACCCACTCATGATGAATAATAAACTGGATAGCACAGATTCTAAGTTATGGTAAGTGCATAACTCTGTTTTTAGGCCCATCTCACCTGGATGCTAATTGTGACATATGTAAGGCCTTCAATTCATGGGCTAGATTTGCAGATAGACAGGAAAAAAAAAATTAACCTTAAGAGGTTTGCTACCCTCTAAACCTGCTTTGACAGCGTCTGGGACTCATATTCCCAAAAAAGTTAAGACAGGCGATTTGGTTACTAAAGACTCGAGAAAAAGATCCCTAGATCTGTCTTCCTCTTCGACTCCGGTATCTGAACCTTTTCCTAAAATGGATAAAATTTCAGAACTGAACTCTTTGGATCCGAGATGTACATCAGGGAAAACGCATCAGATCTGATCACCTCAATTGCTACTGGATCCAGTCCCTTCCCCTTTTTTTGGAACATTCCCCAATGTGACACTCAGATCATATTATACAGCATCATCTTGTTCAGTCCTCCAAGAGTCTGATGGAAGCCGATCTGGACAGGATGATAAGGAAATTTTCTCTAGACTCTGATTCAAATGGGAGTTGTTCTGGCTCTGACCCCATTGGGTCCAGAGACCCTGTCAGTACTATTGTCCTGTTATTGGCTCCTTCTCTGATCCAACCATTGGTTTTGAAGCCATTGGATCTGAAAATCTCAGTCTGCCTCAGGTCATAAAATGCTAGTATTTTCAAGTTTGGTGGCATCTCTGAGTGGCCCGGCATTGGACAACTGTCAGAAATGTAGTGTCGGCGCCAGATCCAGGGTGTTTGAGTAAACTCTGAAGCTGTTGGAGCTGTCTCTGGCCCTTGGAGCTTTGGCGCTAGATGGCTCTGTTTCAACTCCTTCCTCAAGTAGTTTGCCTTTGGGGCTGAGAGAGCCGACGGTCCATAAGCATTCCTTATCTGATCCGTCGGTTTCATTTTCTCACAGGCATTCTGCATTTGAGGTAGTGGAGAGAACTTTCACTGTTCTAAGAGTTCAGAGTTTTTCCTCTTCGGCGCCGACTACTCAACTCCATTCATTTAACTCTGTATCTCGAGCCTTAATCAGTTGTGCCACTGGGACAGACAGCCCAAACCAGTCTCGAGAACACCCAGCAAGGTATAGTAATCTGTTCTGAAACTTTTCCAGAACATCCCACCAAAGACATTCCCAGAAAGAGAAAGTGTAAAAGGAGTTACTTGGACTCTTCAAGAGTATGTCACAGAAGGTGTGAGCAGGACAGAAAAACCCTGTCTGCTGCGGGTGTACATTTTTCAATCTCTCAATGGACCTTCTGTAGGAGCTAAAGAGATGGATGGAAAATGTGGTTCAAAAAATCCCAGGGTCCCTTCCAAGATCCATGTAGAGACAGTTCCCCAGGGGCAGAAGGGGGGAGCTCTAATGGAAGACACCATCCATGTGGCAGAGTCGGTACACATAACAAGGGATCCAGAGATACCTTCTCTGACTAATCTCAGCTGTCCTTCTCTGGAGGCAGGTAGGGGTCATTTATCCATGCACCAGAAAGCCTGACAAGAAATTACAAAAGATTCATGGGTGCAGAGGATAATATCCAGAGGTTATACAATGCTCTTTCCCATCCATCCCCACTAGTACTAAAAAAAAAAAAAAAATCCCCAATGTTCCACCCACTCAGAAGGAAGGAGTAGCAATAGAAATAAACAAGCTGCTAGAAAAAAGGCAGCCAAGAGGTCCCCCAGACTAGAAAGAGTCCGAAACCTATTCAAGATTCTTTAGTGCCAAAGAAAACAGGACGGGAGACCAGTTTTGGATCTCCACTATCTAAATCAATTGGTTCAGTACACAAACTTCCGGATGGTCACAGTTCAGTCCATTCTGTCTTCTCTGCACAAGGATGTGCTCGATAGATCTTCAGGATGTGTACTATCACACAAAAATGTGTAGATGGTCCAGGAGATCTCAACACTTCCAGCTAGGTTGCTAATCTTTAGCAATTGAGAGCTCTGCCCTTTGGTCTCACCTCAAACCCCATGGTGTTCAACAAGTGTATGGCAGTAGCAGCAGCTCACTTGAGACTGGAGGGATTCTAGGTGTTTCCATATTTGGACATTTAGCTCATAAGCACTGTGACCAGGCATCGTCTGGTTCAAGCACAAGATTATGTACTCCAGTTATGCTCTCACCTGAGGATTTCAGTCAGTCACAATAAATGTCATCTTGAACTAGGACAAATATTGGAATTCATTGGTGCCTTATTCAGTATAGTCACTCAAACAGCTTTTCTTCCTCTGTCCAGAGTTCAGTCTGTTCAGTTCTAAGTCAAGTAGATTATTCAGAATTCTTCACTTTCAGCTTGACTGATTCTTCAAGCCACAGGATCCATGTCAGTGGCAAGCATTTTGGTAAATTTGGTGAGGTACCATATGAGAATTCTTCAGTGGACACACTTGACTCAGTGGTTCATTTTCCATCTACCATTATCCAGGCAAGTCAAAGTAACACAAGATTGCAAGAATTATCTTTTGTGGTGGATTCATTCCAGTCAAATACAAGAAGGTCATCCCATTGTTCTTCCCCAGCCCAAGGCCGTAGTTACCACCGATGATTCCCAAACAGGTGGGCGGGGCACTTCTTGGTTAAGACAGTCTAAGGCACATGGTCCCCGAAGAGGCCAACACGCATATCAGCGTTCTGGAAATGAGAACTGCCCTCTTAGCATTGCAGGCCTTTCAAAATGCTCTCCCTAGCAGGCTGTTGTGATTCAGGCAGCTGTGTCGGTGGTTTTGTACATCACAAACCAGGGGGAACCAGATCTTACCCCATTTATCAAGACGGTATGAGAGTATGGCAATGGACGATCTCATCCAGTCGCTTTCTGATAGCAATGCAAATTCTGGGGAAGTCCATTGTGATTGCAGACAAGTTTAGCAGGTCTATTCTAATGCCTCACAAGTGCCCCCTCAATATGAAGGTGGTGGAGAGGATTTTCAGTCTTTGAGGCCAACCATGCTGCAACCTCTTTGCATCTCCCATCACCAAAGACAAACTTGAAAAAATACACCAAACGAAATAAAACCACAGGAAACACCACACTGGACACAAAGTTAAATTGAGATTAGCGCTTTCGTTTATGCCAAATAGATAAACTTCTTCAGATAAAAATACAGAGGAAATGAGCATTTAAATACAAAATCCAGAATGACATCACATCGTGTCATTAAAAACACATAAAATATCCAATATTACAAAAAATTATATATTTCATATTCTTATTATAAAAGATTTTTATATATATACTATACATAATCATTACCGAAATAATGCTTTTAATTTAAGTAAACTCATAATGGAGATGGTGTCATTCAATCCAGGAGACACCGAAGCGTTTAATTTCAACTGCCATAATAACTCTTTCTTCTAACTGCAATGGAGTAGGGCCCCCTCTTCCGTTATCAAAATTTTTTTCTATAACTGAAAAATAGAATTCATGATCAGGGAAAGACATCACATGTCTTGCCAAAGCATTTGTTGCATTACATCTAGAAATGGCATAGACATGTTCATAAATTCTGTTTTTTATAGCCCTATCTGTTTTCCCTATATAATATGCGGGGCAGTTACGGCACCTTGCCAAATAAACAACCCCTTTACTATTACAATTAAACTTATCATTCAAATAAAATCTTTTCCCATTGACCTCAAAGGACTTAGTCACAAAGATGTGTTTACACATATTACAAGCACCACATTTTGACATCCCAAAGTGTGGTCTGTAATTCACTTTTTGTTTTAATTCTACAATACTTTTTAAATTTCTCCCTTTCCTAAAGGTAATTGTTGGTGTTATACCTAAGCATTCTTTTAAAAATGTGTCGTCCAAAATAAATGACCAGTTTTTGATAATTGTCTCAATACAAGATGCATCCTTCGAAAAAGTTGTTCTAAAATTTGTTCCAATGAAGTCTTTACCAGGTTCTTCATCAGATATTAAAGGCAGAGCAACTGTGTCAGAATTATTATCAACAGTGGAATCTTCATTCAAATGTTCATCAAATGTTTCAACTAAATATTTTAAAACAGGTGAAAAAGAACCCTGTTCCCTTTTAGATGAAACTTCTCTTATTAGTTCATCAATTAATAAGTAAGGGTATCCTCTAGTTGAAAACATATCCTTTAATAAATTACATTCCTCCAAAAAGTCACCATCAAGTGTAGACATCCTAGCTGCCCGGACCAATTGTCCTTTCACTACCCCTCGTTTTTGATGTAAGGGGTGGCAGCTAGAAAAATGGAGGAAGGAATTAGAGTAAGTTGTTTTTCGATGGACTCTGGATGTAAAGGTCTTTAATTCATAATTCTTGGCTAACAAGACATCTAAATAGTTGATAGAATCAACTTGAAAATCATAGGTGAACTCAAGAAAATCAGTGGAACTATTCATTTCTACCATCAGAGATTCTACTGACTCTCTATCACCATTCCAAAGAATGAAGATGTCGTCCAGGTATCGTGTATACCACACAGCTTTCTCCTTGAAAATAGAAATTTCAAAAAGAAATTTCTTTTCCCATGCTGCCATGACTGTATTAGCAAAGGTGCCCCCACATGGGGAACCCATCGCTATTCCAGTTCTTTGAAGGAGAAATTTCCCATTGAACATGAAAAAATTATTCATTAGGACGATTTCTAACAAGTATATTAAAACATCAGTATCACTACCCACCATACCTTCATTCAGAAGAAAGTCTCTTACCCAATCACATCCAGTACCCTGTGGGATACAAGTATAGAGATTTCTGACATCTATAGTCAGGAAATTGAGTTCATGGTTGAAAGGAAGTGTGGTAATAGCCTCCAAAAATGCCCAGGAGTCTTTACAAATCTGTTTCTGGTTCTTCAGAAATTGTTTGAGTTTACAATCAATGTATTTGGCACAACCGTATGTTATTGATTGTCTCCCATCAATTATAGGTCTCAAAGGTGGAGTATTAAGGCATTTATGAATTTTCGGCAAACCAAAAAGCTGGGGTATAATTGGATATGCCATTTTTAAATAATTGAATAGATCACTATCAGTTCTATTCTCCATGAATAAATCATTAATAAACCCATTAACTCTACGGTATGCCCCATTGATTTCATTAAGTGAAACTTCTGAATAGGCCGACGAATCTAACGTGTCTAAAATTTTGGTGACATAATCTTCCTTATTGAAAAATACAAGTCCACCCCCCTTATCAGGTTTGCAAATTCGAACATTTGCAAATTCTGGGGTGTCCAAGATGTCTCGTTCAATCATGGTTAAATTATTACCCTTACCTCCTGGTTTATGTGGTCTCTGTAACATGCATCTAATATCATTCTCACATATTTTCTCGTATAACAGGATGGACGGATGTAATGGTGGATTAAAAACACTAGCTACTTTAAAATCACTCACTAGGCTTGTAGTATTGTTAAACATAACCTTGATAAGTTTAATTTCCTGGTGAAAAGCTTCAAGTCGACAAGTGTTTTCGCCACATGGCTTTTACAAGTAGGGACAAATGTCATACCCTTGGCTAAAACATCTACAAGTGTTAACTCTGGTTTGAAATCCGAATAATTGTAAATCTTAGTCACCTGTCGAATTTACTATAATGTTTACTTTTCTATCAGAAACATTACATGCCCCATAGATATCAGAATCAGAGGGGTGATCTATCACCTCTTCCTCTTGTTCTGATGTTTTCTCTTTTTCTGATTCTGATATCTTGGAACATGCTGTTGGCCAGTTTTGTTCGTACCTGTTGGAAAAAAATTATTATTATTTCTTTTATTGGTACCACCATTACCATGGTTATTGTTGTTATAAGTACCCCTACCAGCTAATCTTTCGCTTCTTCTGATGGGGGAATTGACATTGATTTCACCTTCACCCTGTTCATTAGAATGTTCAACAAACTCAAAGGAAAACTCAGTTTCAACATTACCAAAATTCATATTTTCATTACTTCCAACATTCAACACATTTGGATCATTACCAACTTGAGTCTTAGGTAAGGGATATGCTGTGCCTTTGTTATAGGCCAATGAGTCCCTATTCAATTTTTTGACCTTATTTTCTCTCACTTTACACAAAGCACTGTCGATGCTTGAAAAAATATGCAAAAAATCAAATTTATACCTTGCAAAATCTTTATCAGCTCTTATGTTATTATCTAACAAGGTTAAATCAGATTGTAACATCACAACTTGTTCATCATAATGCTTAATTAAACAATCAATGAATTCAAGTCCCTGTTTGTCGAACAAATGCAGTAAATCCTTATGAAAGTCAGAATGTGCTACAAGCCCATTAGGGAAACGCCACTGTCTTAGGCCTTTAGGAATCTGCTTCCTTGAGCTGCATTCCTTCAAATATTGGATTTCCACTTGTAGCTTTTTGAACTTGAAAAGTTTCAAGTCAAAGGTCTTTAAATTATTAGCTAAAGTGTTAGATTCTGCATTACTATTATCGCGATGTAAATCAGAGCCAGCATTGTTGAATATACTGTTCGGTTCCTTCAGCCAATCGCTTAATGAAGGAATAGAAGAAAAACTACCTGTATTGTCGTTAGGGACATTATTCAATGCCCCAGAACCATTCAGCGGTCTTGCTGCAGATAAAATAGTATTGCCATTGTTCGACTGAACAGTTGTAGAAAAACCGACTGTTGGATTACCCCGATCATTCGATCCTGGGAGTCTTCTTGAATCCACATTGGGCTGTTGGTTTGAAAAATTCTTAAACGCTTCATTGCCGTTATTGCCACCATTCCTTAACTCTCCATTCTCGTTGTTACCGCTGTTAGACCTCAAGACTCCCGCAACCTGGCTTGCAAGGGAGTCGACGCGTTGCGTAAGAAGCTCAATGAGAGCTGTTAGCTTCCCCATAGAAGCAGATTCGTTAACATTCGAATCCGATATACCTGTATTAAACGAATCTGCATTATCGAACAACGTTTGCGATCCAGCTGCCATGGCGTTGCCAAACAAAAACTCAAAGACAAACTTGAAAAAATACACCAAACGAAATAAAACCATAGGAAACACCACACTGGACACAAAGTTAAATTGAGATTAGCGCTTTTGTTTATGCCAAATAGATAAACTTCTTCAGATAAAAATACAGAGGAAATGAGCATTTAAATACAAAATCCAGAATGACATCACATCCTGTCATTAAAAACACATAAAATATCCAATATTACAAAAAATTATATATTTCATATTCTTATTATAAAAGATTTTTATATATATATATACTATACATAATCATTACCGAAATAATGCTTTTAATTTAAGTAAACTCATAATGGAGATGGTGTCATTCAATCCAGGAGACACCGAAGCGTTTAATTTCAACTGCCATAATAACTCTTTCTTCTAACTGCAATGAAGTAGGGCCCCCTCTTCCGTTCGACAAACAGGGACTTGAATTCATTGATTGTTTAATTAAGCATTATGATGAACAAGTTGTGATGTTACAATCTGATTTAACCTTGTTAGATAATAACATAAGAGCTGATAAAGATTTTGCAAGGTATAAATTTGATTTTTTGCGTATTTTTTCAAGCATCGACAGTGCTTTGTGTAAAGTGAGAGAAAATAAGGTCAAAAAATTGAATAGGGACTCATTGGTCTATAACAAAGGCACAGCATATCCCTTACCTAAGACTCAAGTTGGTAATGATCCAAATGTGTTGAATGTTGGAAGTAATGAAAATATGAATTTTGGTAATGTTGAAACTGAGTTTTCCTTTGAGTTTGTTGAACATTCTAATGAACAGGGTGAAGGTGAAATCAATGTCAATTCCCCCATCAGAAGAAGCGAAAGATTAGCTGGTAGGGGTACTTATAACAACAATAACCATGGTAATGGTGGTACCAATAAAAGAAATAATAATAATAATTTTTTTCCAACAGGTACGAACAAAACTGGCCAACAGCATGTTCCAAGATATCAGAATCAGAAAAAGAGAAAACATCAGAACAAGAGGAAGAGGTGATAGATCACCCCTCTAATTCTGATATCTATGCGGCATGTAATGTTTCTGATAGAAAAGTAAACATTATAGTAAATTCGACAGGTGACTTTAAGATTTACAATTATTCGGATTTCAAACCAGAGTTAACACTTGTAGATGTTTTAGCCAAGGGTATGACATTTGTCCCTACTTGTAAAAGCCATGTGGCGAAAACACTTGTCGACTTGAAGCTTTTCACCAGGAAATTAAACTTAAAGGTTATGTTTAACAATACTACAAGCCTAGTGAGTGATTTTAAAGTGGCTAGTGTTTTTAATCCACCATTACATCCGACCATCCTGTTATACGAGAAAATATGTGAGAATGATATTAGATGCATGTTACAGAGACCACATAAACCAGGAGGTAAGGGTAATAATTTAACCATGATTGAACGAGACATCTTGGACACCCTAGAATTTGCAAATGTTCGAATTTGCAAACCTGATAAGGGGGGTGGACTTGTATTTTTCAATAAGGAAGATTATGTCACCAAAATTTTAGACATGTTAGATTCGTCGGCCTATTCAGAAGTTTCACTTAATGAAATCAATGGGGCATACCGTAGAGTTAATGGGTTTATTAATGATTTATTCATGGAGAATAGAATTGATAGTGATCTATTCAATTATTTAAAAATGGCATATCCAATTATACCCCAGCTTTTTGGTTTGCCGAAAATTCATAAATGCCTTAATACTCCGCCTTTGAGACCTATAATTGATGGGAGACAATCAATAACATACGGTTGTGCCAAATACATTGATTGTAAACTCAAACAATTTCTGAAGAACCAGAAACAGATTTGTAAAGACTCCTGGGCATTTTTGGAGGCTATTGACACACTTCCTTTCAACCATGAACTCAATTTCCTGACTTATAGATGTCAGATCTCTATACTTGTATCCCACAGGATACTGGATGTGATTGGGTAAGAGACTTTCTTCTGAATGAAGGTATGGTGGGTAGTGATATTGATTTTTTAATATACTTGTTAGAAATTGTCCTAATGAATAATTTTTTCATGTTCAATGGGAAATTTTTCCTTCAAAGAACTGGAATAGCGATGGGTTCCCCATGTGGGGGCACCTTTACTAATACAGTCATGGCAGCATGGGAAAAGAAATTTCTTTTTGAAATTTCTATTTTCAAGGAGAAAGCTGTGTGGTATACACGATACCTGGACGACATCTTCATTCTTTGGAATGGTGATAGAGAGTCAGCAGAATCTCTGATGGTAGAAATGAATAGTTCCACTAATTTTCTTGAGTTCACCTATGATTTTCAAGTTGATTCTATCCACTATTTAGATGTCTTGTTAGCCAAGAATTATGAATTAAAGACCTTTACATCCAGAGTCCATCGAAAAACAACTTACTCTAATTCCTTCCTCCATTTTTCTAGCTGCCACCCCTTACATCAAAAATGAGGGGTAGTGAAAGGACAATTGGTCCGGGCAGCTAGGATGTCTAAACTTGATGGTGACTTTTTGGAGGAATGTAATTTATTAAAGGATATGTTTTCAACTAGAGGATACCCTTACTTATTAATTGATGAACTAATAAGAGAAGTTTCATCTAAAAGGGAACAGGGTTCTTTTTCACCTATTTTAAAATATTTAGTTGAAACATTTGATGAACATTTGAATGAAGATTCCATCCTTGATAATAATTCTGGCACAGTTGCTCTGCCTTTAATATCTGATGAAGAACCTGGTAAAGACTTCATTGGAACAAATTTTATAACAACTTTTTCGAAGGATGCATCTTGTATTAAGACAATTATTATCAAAAACTGGTCATTTATTTTGGACGACACATTTTTAAAAGAATGCTTAGGTATAACACCAACAATTACCTTTAGGAAAGGGAGAAATTTAAAAAGTATTGTAGAATTAAAACAAAAAGTGAATTACAGACCACACTTTGGGATGTCAAAATGTGGTGCTTGTAATATGTGTAAACACATATTTGTGACTAAGTCCTTTGAGGTCAATGGGAAAAGATTTTATTTTAATGATAAGTTTAATTGTAATAATAAAGGGGTTGTTTATTTGGCAAGGTGCCGTAACTGCCCCGCATATTATATAGGGAAAACAGATAGGGCTATAAAAAATAGAATTTATGAACATGTCTATGCCATTTCTAGATGTAATGCAACAAATGCTTTGGCAAGACATGTGATGTCTTTCCCTTATCATGAATTCTATTTTTCAGTTATAGAAAAAATTTTTGATAACGGAAGAGGGGGCCCTACTCCATTGCAGTTAGAAGAGAGAGAGTTATTATGGCAGTTGAAATTAAACGCTTTGGTGTCTACTGGATTGAATGACACCATCTCCATTATGAGTTTACGTAAATTAAAAGCATTATTTCGTTAATGATTATGTATAGTATATATATATATATATATATATATATATATATATATATATATATAAATCTTTTATAATAAGAATATGAAATATTTATTTTTTTGTAATATTGGACATTTTACGTGTTTTATTGGCAGGATGTGATGTCATTCTGGATTTTGTATTTAAATGCTCATTTTTTCTGTATTTTTATCTGAAGAAGTTTATCTATTTGGCATAAACGAATGCGCTAATCTCAATTTAACTGTGTCCAGTGTGGTGTTTCCTGTGGTTTTATCTCCCATCACCAACAAGTGTAGCAGGTTCTTTGCCCTGATCCCACCTATGGGGGAGTCACCAAGGGGACACTCTACTTTAAGGTTGGCCTTCTGGTCTCCTTTACGCCTACCCCCATTACCCCTGATCCCCAAATTTCTTTAGAAAACATCTCGATAGAAGAGCAGAGTTATCCTCATTGTCCCTTACTGACCTCTTCAGATCTGGTTTCCCTTTCTTTGGCCTCATCTTTTTCATCCTCCCTGGATCCTGGTTCCAGCTTCAGGCCTACTTTTCTCACCCAACAGACATGACTCTTGAAGACATTCCAGGCCTAAAATTGACCACATTTGTTCTCTAATTCTGTTGATTACTAGGCAGCCCAGGTTCTCCTCTCCTGTCTGCCACATTATTCTATCATCCCACAAAGCTTATACCAGGAAACTTTACAAAAGTAAATGGAAAATATTTGGGCACAGCTAAAGAATTTAGATCCCTTTTCAGCACCCATTTCTAAGGTTCTTGACTTTTTAGCTGCAATTTTTTATGAAGGTGCTTCTCTTCTACTGTAAAAGTACAATTAGCTGCCATTTCTGATTTTCATATGCGAGTAAACAACTCAACTTGAGAATCCTCTATACCTTTGCAAAGCCTTTAAGAGTAACTTTCCTACTTACACCTCCATTAAAAGATCCCACTCCTCCTTGGAATTTAAACATGCAAATGCCCCAGCACAAGCTGACCCCATGGCCACACCGGTTGTTTGCAGAAAATATTTATTGTTGAAGGAGAAGTAATTGTTAATTATCTCCAACAATTCCAGGATGAGATTTATTTTGTTCTGGTCTAGTTTGTATTCCAGTAGCATTTCGTAAACCCATTCTAGACCAATGGTTTGTGGGATGACCGTGTGCAGATCTGTGACGTCTGTGGTAACCAATAAATCATTTGTCATACTGTGAATTATTGATCTGTTCTAAAAAGGTTCAGTCATCCCTGTGCCCAACGATGGGCCATCTACAGGCTCTAGAAACTACAGACCCATAAGTCTGACTAGACTCGTATGCAAAGCTGTGGAAAGAATTTTCATGGAAATGATCAGTAATGACATAGGAACTCTCCAGATACTGGATCCAACCACATTTGGTTTTGTCAACGGGAGGTCATGCCTACTTAACCTGAAGGACTTATTTGAGGAGGTCACCAAAGCAATAGATGAGGGTATAATGGTTCACACTGCCTACCCTGACCTGGCCAAAGCATTTGATACAATACCCCACTCGGGCATCGTTGACAAACTCAAGAGGTTAGATACAAACCCTTATGTCACTCAGTGCATAGCCAGCTGGCTCACAGACAGAACCCCAGCTGGCTCACAGACAGAACCCCAGAAGTTGGAATTTGGGAGTCCACCTCTACAAAGAGGCCATTCACAAGCAGAGTCCCTCAGGGATTGGTCCTGGAATTGCTCCTTTTTGGCTCTGAAGTCAATGCCAATTTCAATCTCATCTGGCTGACTAAATTTGCAAATGATTGCAAATTAGGACAGGTCATTGAATTCCCCCACTGACACAAATGTTCTCCAGGAAGGGCTGACATAGGTAAATGGTGTCAGAGCCATGGACTAAAACTTAATGTCAAGAAATGTATAATGGTATCCTCCGGAAAGTCATCACCCCTAGGTAACTGTCATATTGACAACACACCCCTAAGAGCTGACCCAGTAGTCAGGGACTTGGGGATATCCATTGACAGTAATCTAGCCTTTGACCATCACATGTGTATAGTAGTGAGAATATCATTTTATATTGTGCAACTTATAAACAAAAGTACGGCATCAAGGTCCAAGGAAGTCATTGTTCACTGTATTCGTCATTCATCAGACCTGTCATTGTGTACAGTATCCTCTTTGGTATGTACATAACCGGACATGTCCAACAATTAGAACACATAGGTTCCTCACTAAAATAATACAGGGTATAGGTAACATGTCCTTTGCAGACTGCCTCAAGGCCTTATCCCTGTATTCAGTCTCCTACAAGATGTTGAAGAGAGCTATGCCTGGCATGCAAGGCATTGTCAGACCCCATGTTGAAGGACCTCTTGCATATCCACAAAACAGCAGCATCAGAATTACCTGTACTGAAGACTTAAATCTTGCCTATGATATAAGTAGGACCTGCTGGAGAGACCGGTATGTATCCCAGTGACTACCTTCCTCTGGAACAGGCTCCCCATTTATGTGAAGCAGAGCTCCTCCCTAACCCAATTCAAGTGAAACTTGAACAATTGAATGGGGAACAGGAAATTCACCCATGGTTTGGCACCTATGGCTCTAATGGACACAGCCCATCAATGGTTTATTTTCCAAGCCCCTACTTACGCTTATGAAGGGTACAAGAACTTGTCAGAGATTTGGGATGCATGGCTAGGCTAAAAAGACCCTTGTGATCATTAGCTTAGTAAACACCTATGAATATCTTACAAGACTTTTTGTTTTAGTGAAAACCCTAAAAAAAAAAAAAAAATCCATAACTTATTAACTTAACACAAAAACACAAAGCTATGTTCATCTTCAAATTATGAAGTTTAACAGTCGTAATAGGAACCCTCTCAGATTGGCAGCTACACTCACAGGCTTTAATTGACTTATAATGAAGGTTATCCATGCCAAGATGCATGGTGTACACCCTGTGCTTCTATTTACACCAAGTGCTGCCTGTTTTGTTGTATCCTTATTCCTCTCCCAGATGTAGAAGACCAACTTTAATGCTTTCAGAAAATATATTTTAGCCAGTGGAAAAAAAAAAATTTTATTGCCCTGTTATATTGTCTCTATAGAAACGTAAGGAAACTTTTCATTGTAGTCAGTGTTCTTTTATTTACTTGCTTCCATTTAAAATTTGTTGTTAAATCAAGCAAAGGACCTGAATCTACTCATTCCGCTATGCAAAAGTGAGCATTTCAGTTTTGCTTATATCTTACTTTTACAACCAGTCTCTCACTTCACCAACCTAAGATTGCAGCCTGTTGTCTTAAACATGCTTTTGCCCAAATTTTCTTTACTTTTTACATTGCAGTGCCTACATTTTTAAAACTAAACAAGAAAAAAAGAAGGAAAAAGGCTCCTGTTTACTTTAGTATCCCTATAACACAAAAATAACTGAAAATGCTTTACTGTATAGCGCATAGTATGTCATGTTTTATAAAAGTACTGTTGAGCAAAAATTGTCTTACTTAGTTACCTCTTTCCTTCGTCTTACCCTCTCTTTAATATTCTTCCAAAGATTAATGACATGAATTTGATGTACGCTTTGGAATCCCCTACAAGTTTAACAAAATAAAGGCCAGTATTTCCAGGTTTTCTTGTTCCTCTATATTTCATAAATGTGATTGATGGTCTGTAATCCCACTTTTATTCATTCATTTCTGAGTTGCTGGTTTTCTTCCAGTTGGTCTACGTTTCCCATTTCCAGTCTCTGTTCATTTCCAACGTAGTCCTGGTTTCATCTAGTCCGCTCCTGTGCTTTTCTGTTCTGTCAAACATTATCATTTGGGACATTGGAAAAGATGTCACTGGCATAATCTCTGAGCTTTATTATCAGTGGGATAAGAAGCAGAGTCCCCTTATGTTTGATAGCTCACTTTTTGCTCGACAAACTTTTGTATTTCCTCCTTTGCATGTTCTGTATCAAAAAATGACTTTGACCCTCCAGCAGAAATATTTTGAAGATAAATTGATACAGCAGCTTGAATCTCTAACCTGCGTCTCATCATTCCCTAATTCCTGGAGTAAATTTACTCTCCTTCTACCTGGTGGACAGTGAATAATAATTTTCAATAAACACTGTTCTCCATACTTTTAGTACTTTGTCTTTCTGGTACAGTTGTCAAAATCAACTCTTCCTGCTGGTAGGATTGCATCTTTAATATCCAAAGTCTTGGCTGTTTTCTCATGGGCAGGTTGAGAGCAAACACACAATGTGCCCTTTCATTCAACAACTCCTGCTGTGGAATACAAGTCCAGTTGTTTATTTGCGCTTTCATAAAATTAATAATCTTTTCTTCCTACTCTCTCTGGTAGAGCAGAAAATCTGTGGTTTTCCATACATGCTTTGTCCTCTAATTCTGTCATTTTTGAAACCTCTCTTCTTGAGCAGTCTTATATTCAGCCAGTCTTTTTTCATTTCGACCTCTGATTTTTACAGTTTTATCAGCTCATCTGAATATCATTTTAAAGCTTTTTCCATTTTCCAATCTTTTGTTGTTTGAGTGGGCATAATTTAATGTTTTGCTAATTTTAATCAGCTCTGAACATATTTGACTTATTTTCTTGTAGATTACTGGAAGCCATGTCTTGTACCAAAGCTGGAGCTTTAACTTCTTTTTGCTGAATAACAACATGATTCTTCTCGGACAGTGTGTTTCTGTTCACCTATTGTGATTGATTTTTTTTTCAGGTTCTCTAAATTTCTTCTTTGCTGGCATCCAGGCAGTGCAGTTACTAGCCAGTAACTGAAATTTATCCAGAAAGGCAACTTGACTGGCTCTCTCTTCTTTGAGTTTCTATTTTCACACTGGGAGAGCTGAAATTAAGCTGTTACTCAGTGCGCAGCCATCTTGGAAGCGCCTTCTTTCCTAAGTACTTCATCCAATTCACCAGTAGTAATTTATTTTTCAAATTCTTCCTTAACTTGTTCGTGAATTTGTTTTTACTTTCCATTCTGTTATTTTAATTTTTTGCTATTATACATATGTTATACATGCTGTACTACAGTACTCATCATTTGCTCGTGTTTTTATCTCTGCTTTTACAGGTTTCATTTCCCTCATTATACTGATATCTACCTTACTATTTTACTCCAATATACAGGCACCTCTTTCTGTCTGTCTTGTAAATATCTCTGCTTAAGCAGGAATGTCTTAATTTTTTTCTGTTTTATTTTCTTAATATTTCCATATCCATATCATAATACAGCCTTGTATTCATCTCTAAATTCTCCAATACATTTCTGTACATTTTTCCATACTTCACTTTCTCTTCCTTTCTTACATCATCTTGCCATTGAAAAAATACTAATTTTTAAATTCAGTCCACCATTCAGACCAATTTTTATAAGTTTTGTGGTTATATGATCCCTTCATAACTCCAATGCTTCCCACTCTCCAACTTTTTATTACATTTCCTGTTTTAATATTCTCTCCTTTCTTCCATCACCTCTATTCATATTGTTAGATTATCCAGAAAAAAACTGTCTATGCTACACCCAAAGCTTCCGATAGTACAAAATCAACTTCGTATCTATTTGCCCCTTTAATAAATCCATAGACTTTTATTCCACACAGCTAACTTAACACATTTTATAATTTCTTATACGTTTTTAACATCTTTCCTTTTCTTTTTATATTTTCTCCTTAAATCACAGTTGAAGTCCCCTGCAATAATAATTTTCATGTTAACCACCACATAATGTAATGTTTGATGAAACAGATTCTATTTTCCTTGCCATTTGTATGTGCATATAAGTCTGTAATGCTGTAAACATATTTTCTCCACCTCACATCCACAGCAGTTAACCCTTCCCAACCTTACATCTAATATTTAGTGTTTTTCTACATGATGCAGTCACTCCAGGACAGCATTCACTTTTTAAATTCTATATTTTTCCACCCCACAATTTTCCTGTTTGCAGCCTTTGTCAGCAATCTTACATCCTGTATATGAATAATATTTACATCAAATTTAGCACATCATTCCAATATCCCCGTCCTTAAAATGTTCATCATCTTCTTTCGGCTGTTCCCGGTAGGGGTCGCCACAGCAGATCACCTGTTTCCATTTCTTCCTGTCCTCTGCATCTTGCTCTGTCACACCAACCACCTGCATGTCCTCTCTCACCACATCCATAAACCTTATCTTAGGCCTTCCTCTTTTCCTGTGACCTGGTAGCTTCATCCTTAGCATCTTTTTCAGAATATACTCAGCATCCCTCCTCAGCACATGTCCAAACCAACGTAATCATGCCTCTCTGGCTTTGTCTCCAAACCTTCCAACCTGGGCTGACCCTCTAATATACTTGTTCCTAATCCTGTCCACCCTCGTCACACCCAGTGCAAATCTTAACATCTTTAATCTGCCACATCCAGCTCAAACTCCTGCCTTTTTGTTAATGCCACTGTCTCCAACCCATATAACATAGCTGGTCTCACTACCCTCTTGTAGACCTTCCCTTTCACTCTTGCAGGTACTCGTCTGTCACAAATCACTCCTGGCACTCTTCTCCACCCACTCCATTCTGCCTGGCACTCTTCTCCACCCACTCCATCCTGCCTGTACTCTCTTCTTCACCTCTCTTCCACACTTACCAGTACTCTGAACTATTGACCCCAAGTATTTAAACTCATCCACCTTCACCACCTCTACTCCTTGCATCCTCATCATTCCTCTATCCTCCCTCTCATTCACACACATATATTCTGTCTTAGTCCTGCTGACCTTCATTCCTCTTCTCTCTAGAGCATATCTGCATCTCTTCAGGGTCTCCTCCACCTGTTCCCTACTCTCACTACAGATCACAATGTCGTCTGCAAACATCATAGTCCACGGGGACTCCTGTCTGATCTCGTCTGTCAACCTGTCCGTCACCATTGCAAATAAGAAAGGGCACAGAGCTGATCCTTGATGTAACCCCACCTCCACCTTAAACGCATCCGTCACTCCCACCGCAGACCTCTGTTAATAATACTATTTACATTTATTGAAAGCACTCTAACAGTATTACCTTTCCTTTTTAAGACTAATGGAAGTATTTAAAATGTTATTCTTTTTATTTCACCAACTGAATATTTTTATTTCTGTTCTTTGATCCTTGGAATTAGATTTTTCACTTTTTCTTTAACCAAAACACATTTAAAACTGCTAATTCTTACCTTTCTTAATCTTTGGTGATGTACTTTTAAATATTTTTATTTCTTTTCCTTTACTCTTAACACCTATTGAATTTCTTTTCCCAACATCCTGTATGTTCACTTCAAAAACATCTGACTTATTGCTTTCAATTTCTTCATCATTTTCAACACTCTCAATACATTTACCTTTATCCTCATAAAATATAGCATTTTTATCTGTTATTTTTTATTACTTCATTCTCTTTAACAATTTTTCCCATACTTTCTCATTACTTTCAGACATTACAGTACTTTTTTCATTATCTTGCTCTACTTTGTATTGCTTATTCTTTTTACAATCAAACCAAAAATGCACTTCACTTTTACATAATGTGCATTCCTTTTTGCACTTCATCATATTGCCTTTTCTCCCCATTGATTACAATTTATTTCTGTACACTCTATTAGATTATTTGAAATCCCTACAGAAAAAAGTTTTTGCCTATCCTATATACCCAGTAGTTCATCTATTACCATCTACATTTTTAACTTTGTAAATGCTTTATCACATCTTTTTCAAATTTTAAAATGTCATCTACTTCCCACATACCCATGTAATTTTTAGCTTTCACAACATCAGAAACTGAGTAACGCATAAATGAAAAATCTGATGTCAATTTTCATTCATTCTTCAACCCACTGGGTTTGGATCTGATCCTGATGCTGCTATAGTTCAAGGCCAACTGAAACACTGACACTCCTCCCTACCCATAATATAGCAACCCCTAACATACCTCAGATCTCATTTGACACTTTTTGCGTATAGACTTGGTCAGCTTTGCTCTTGAGTGAATTTAGAGACTAGTCCTATTTCAATAATTTTTTTCTTCCTTTTTATTCCTGTGTACACTTTGTGTATTTCTTTCATACCATTGCTGGTATTTTTCTTAAGGATGTAAAACTTATTTATATAAATATATATGAAACTTTATCTTTACATGTAACCCCTCCTTTTACACCGTTGGTGTATTCCTTTATACCATCATTTGGTACCCACTTTTTCATTCCTCCTTACCCTTTTCAAAAAAAAAAACTTTTTTCTTGCTGTCTTTGCTTCTTCCATCGTGTCTAAAAAAGGATTTAAAAAGTCCAGGAAATGTAGCCATAAGCTACCTTGTTCTGATACTCATGATGTTTGCATCTGTTGTTTAGCCCCAGAACATCTTGATTTGGAATGTAGTGTTTGCAAGAGCTTTAATCTTTGAGCAGTAGTGGACTGTAAAATTTGATTCTAAAAGGACTACTGCCTAATACTTTCTTGGAAGTTTAGCTTCTAAAGATGCTCCAAAAAAGTCAGGTTCAACTCCGTCTTCAATGTAGCCTCCACACAAAAAGTCCAGGTTGGATCTGAAGCCAACCAGCTCCAAGACTTCCACAGGATCACCTAAAATGTCTTTGGATCAGAGTACTTTGGATCCTAAGGTACTTCCTCAGATCCTATACTCTCCCTCTATAGACACAGTGCCATCTAGGGACCCATCTCCCTTCCTTGAGAGACTGCATTCCAAATCACCATCTGTTGCTTCATTTCATTCTTCCATGAGTCCCAATGAAGCGGAAGTGGATAGAATGGTTAGGAAGTATCTCTTGGTGCAGCTACACATGGGGGTTTACCCAGCTCCTACCCACTCAGGTCAGGAAGTCTTGTGCAGCTCTACCCCTCCAGTATCTGCTCCTTCTCCGATTCAACATTTTGTTTAGGAGTCTTTGGATCCGAGTTTGTCTTGACCTCTGGATCGGATCTAAGAATAGTGATGTCATCTGATCTGAGGGTCTCTTTGAGCACCCTGGCTCAGAATAGTTCAGAGCAGAGCGTCTCTTGGAGCCGAAGCATCCCAATTGGATCTGAGGTGTTGGAGTCTACTCCAAAGTTTTTGGAGCTGTCTCTGCCCTTCAGAGCCTCTGCCATGGACAGCTCGACTCTGACCTCGGCCTCTGGTAGATTGCCTTTGGAGTAGACAGAGCTGATGGGGCAGAAACGTGGCTTTTTGGCTCCATTGGCTTCTTTCTACCTGGGACAGACTGCCTTTCAGGTAGTGGAGAGTGTACTTTGCTTCATTGGGGCAGTCTCTCCCCCCTTGGATCTTCCTTCAGCATCTCATGCATCTGTGCACCCATGAGTCTTGACATTTGACTGCACAGGGACAGCCAGTCCAGTTCCTCCAGACTACCCAGCAGGCTATCAGTTTCTTCTGACACTTCCCCAGAACATCTCGCTGAGGAAGTACCACAGAAGAGAAAGGGCAAAAGGAGGCACTTGGATTCCTCACAGGAGTCCATCACAGAAGAGGCTGATTTCGACAAAGGGGAAGGATCCCCTCGATCACCACCTGAAGACGTCACATTTGGAAACATTCTGGAGATTCTCGAGCAATGGGGTGGTTGGTCCTCTCAAAATCCTTCTCCGGAGGAATCCGTGTTTTTGGAGATGTTTGGATCTGGACCATCTACCTCCTGGATAACTCTGCCTGCTGATGAGCTCACTGATTTGATCTCTGTGGACATGGAAGGAACCTGATGCTGTTGAACCTGTCCCAAGAGACCAGACCAAATTCTAGCCCCTCCAACAGGAAGGGAGTACTGGAGCAAGAGAGTACCAGTGGATGCCACAGTTGTGGTGGCGGCCATGAAGAAAGAATTTGTGGAACAAAGGTCCACTGTTGTCCTCTCTAATAGAAAGTCCAGGATTTGGACAGATTTGGGAAACGTGTGTATACTTCAGTTACCGTAGCTCTTAGGTCACTGAACTGTTTGTTACATTTCACTAGGTTGCAAAGAGGTTTGGTAAAGGAGCTGTCAAATACTCTTTCAGGGACTGCTACTGCAGAGACTCTAGCTTTGGTTGCCTCGCAGGTGGTGACCCCTTCAGTCCATTTCAAATTTGTCCATGAGATGCATCCCTCATGCAGCTAAGGATACCTCAAGGACAGCGAGTTCAGGCATCTCAGTAAGGAGACACACCTGGATGCGCTTGCGTGACTTTGTGAAGCCATTTAAGTCTTCTTTCATCAGTGCTCCCTTTGATGGATCTTCTTTATTTGGCCACAAAGTGAAGAACGCATTCTCCAGGTGTGAAAAAGATGGAAAGACTCTCTGTGCTGTAGGAGTATGTTTTTTGATCCCTCAAAGGGCCTTCTATAGGAATCAATGAGGGGGATGGAAAATGTGGTTCAACACTTCTCAATGGAGGCCTGATTTTCTCCCTGTGGAGGCAAGCAGGGGTATTTTATCCCTGCACCAGAAAGCCTGCCTAGATATCCCAAAAAACACCTAGGTGCAGAGGATTATTTCCAAAGGTTATATAATTCTCTTTTCCTTTCCACCTCTATCCTCACAAAAGTTTTCTGATGTTCCTCCCAATCAGGGGAAAGCAGCAGCACTGGAAACACAAAATCTTCTAGAGAAGAGTAATCCAAGAGGTACCACCAGACCAGAAGGGATCTGGAACTTGCTCAAGATACTCTTAAGTTCCAAAGAAAACAAGGGACTGGAAACCAGTTCTTGATCTCAGCAAATTGAACAAGTCAGTTTGCTCAAAGTTTCGGATGTTCATGGTTCAGTCCAGCCTGACATTCCTAGACAAGGACAATTGGATGTGTTTGTTAGATCTTCAAGATGAGTACAATCATATAATAAACAGGTGGTTGAGAAGGTTCTTGCGCTTCTGGCTGGGAGCCAGTCATTTCCAGTTCAGAGCCCTGCCCTTTGGCCTCACCACAGTTCCCGGGGTGTTCACCAAATGCACGGTAGTGGTGGCAGCTCACTTGAGACTGCAGGGATTCTGAGTGTTTCCGTATTTTGACAACTACTCATAATAGTGAGAGACCAGGTACTTCAAACTTGCTCCCTTCTGGAAATTACAGTAAATTACAACAAATCTCAGTTGCATCCATCTCAAACAGTGGAATTTATTGGGGCAAATTTCAATACAGTATCTGCAACAGCTTCACTTCCCCTAGCCAGAGTACAACCATTGAGATTCCAGCTCATAAAAATTATTCACAACACCAAAATTTCAGCAGGTTTGATTCTTCATACCTTTGGCACAATGTCAGCATAGCCGGCCTTAAGCATAGGCCAACTAGGTGGATGCCTAGAGCGCTGCTGTAGCAGTGGTGCTTTTCCAGTAGTCTGGATGGTGTGGGTAGACCAGGATGGGGGCACTGGGTGGTATGGGGGGGCTCTGTGGAGTCCTTTTGCCTAGGGCACCAGTTGACCAAAGGCTGGTCCTAAATGTCAGCGGCCATAATTCTAGTCCCCCCCCGACAAGATATCTTATGAGAATTCTTCAGTGGTTGCTAGCGTCCCAATGGTCAGTTCTTTTCTCAGCAGATGTCTGTTCAAATAAAGATCACACAGGCATGCAAAAAATACCTTTACAAGGCCATCCCTTCATTCTCCCTCATCACAAGCCCATATTGACTACGGACACATCCCAGATTGGGGGAGACATTCCAAGGCACTTAGTGCCCCGAAGCAGACCATTTGCATATACAGTGGATATAAAAAGTGTATACACCCCTGTTAAAATGCCAGGTTTTTGTGATATAAAAAAATGAGACCACAATAAATCATTTAAAAACTTTTCCCACCTTTAATGTGACATATAACCTGTACAATTCAATTGAAAAATAAATCTCTTAGGGAATGAAATATAAAAAATAAACTGACAATAATAAGCTGGTTGCTCAAGTGTGCACACCCTTAAACTAATACTTTAAATGCTGTAATCAAATCAAAAGGTGCATCAACAGTCTTCTTTGTTACATTCCTGCCATCAATTAGAGAGACTGATTAACCTCAAATAAAGTTGTTATCCTGACATTTACTCAGTTGCGTGCTACAGCAAAAGCCATAGTTCGCAGAGAGCTTACAAAGCATCAAAGGTATCGGTCAGGAGAAGGGTACAAAAAAATTTCCACAGCGTTGCATATACCATGGAACACAGTGAAGACAGTCATCAAAAAGTGGAGAATATATGGAACAGTGACATTGCAAAGAACTGGACATCCCTCCAAAATTGATGAGACCAGACAAAAACAGTCAAGGAGCTGCAGGAATTTCTGGCAAGTACTGGTTGTGTACTACATGTGACAACAATTTTCCGTATTTTCCATATGTCTGGACTGTGGGGTAGGGTTGCAAGACAGAAGCCTTTTCTTACACAACAAAACATCGAGGCCCAGCTAAAATTTGCAAAACAATACAGCAGGTCTCCCAAAAGCATGTGGGAAAATGTGTTATGATCTGATGAAACCAAGGCTGAATTTTTGGCCACAATTCCAAAAGGAACGTTTGGTGCAAAAAACAACACTTCTCATTACCAAAAGATCACCATCCCCACGATGAAGCATGGTAGTGGCAGTATCATGCTTTGGGGTTGCTTTTAAGCTGGAACTGAGGCTTTAGTCAAGGTGGAGGGAATTATGATCAGTTCCAAATACCAGTCACATTTGGCCCAAAACCTTCAGGCATCTGCTAGAAAGCTGAAGATGAAGAGGAATTTCACTTTCAGCACAGCAATGACCCCAAGCATACATCCAAATCCACAAAAGAATGGCCTCACCAGAAGAAAATTAAAGTTTTGGAATGGCCCAGCCAGAGCCCAGACCTAAATCAAATAGAAAATCTGTGGGGTGAGCAGAAGAGGGCTGTGCACAAAAGATACCCTCGCAATCTGACAGATTTGGAGCTCTTTCGCAAGGAAGAGTGGGCAAATATTACCAAGTCAAGATGTGCCATGCTGATAGACTCCTGCCCAAGAAGACTGAATGCTGTAATTAAATCAAAAGGTGTTTCAACAAAGTATTAGTTTAAGGGTGTGCACACTTAGCAACCAGCTTATTGTCCGTTTTGTATTTTTTATAATTTTTCCCCTAACAGATTTGTTTGTTTTATAATTTAATTGTACAGGTTATAGGTCACATTAAAGGTGGGAAAAGTTTTGAAATGATTTATTGTGGTCTCATTTTTTTAGATCTCAAAAACCTGGCATTTTAACACGGGTCTGAACAGTTTTTATATGCACTGTAAATGTCCTGGAGATGAGAGCAGTGCTTTTAGCATTGCAAGCCTTTCAGGATGCTCTACCTCTGGGGACAGTCGCGATCCAGACACAGTATGTCAGTAGTTTGGTACATCAACAAACAAGGAGAACCAGGTCTTACCCCTTGTGTTGAAAAGCACTCAGTGTGGCAGTGGGTGATATCCAGCCATTTTCTGATAGCAATGCACATTCCGGGGAAGTCCAGCGTGATAGCAGACAAATTGAGCAGGTCCATTCTACTACCTCACGAGTGGTCTCTCAACAAGAAAGTGACTGAATCGATTTTTCGCTAGTGGGGCCAGACTTACTGCAATCTTTTTGCGTCTCTCCTAAACAACAAGTGCAGCAGCTTTTTTTTACCTTAATCCCCCAAACGGGGGAAATCACCAAGGGATGCTGTGCTCCATAATTGGTCCTCCAGTCTTCTCTATGCATATCCACCAACTCCATTGATTCCCAAGTTTCTACAGAAAGCTGCAAGGTTGAAGAGCAAAATAGTATTCAGTGCACCTTACTGGCCTCAAGTTTGGTTCACCTTCTTTGGCCTCATCTTCTTTACCAATCTTGGATTCTGGATCCGATTCCAGATCTACTGTCTTACCGAACAGGGATGATTCATACGGATAACTCAGCTCAAGCTAACAGCGTGGTTTCTCCACTTTCATTAATAGCCTCGTCTCCTGTTTGTCATATACCTTTGTCTTCCCATAAAGCTTCTACTGAACATATATGAGTAAATGAAAGAGGTTTGTTTGGTGGGTGCATTAATAACATATCGATCCCTTTTCAGCCCCCTACACAAAGTGGTTTAGAGTTTTTGGCAGACATTTTTAATGAGGGAGCTAGCTCCTGTACCATTAAAATTCAGTTGGTGGCAATCTCTAACTTTCATGTAGGAGTTAGCAGTTGTTCTCTAGCCTCCACTAAGATATGCAAGGCTTTCCTAAGCAGTACTGTTTTACTTAGACCACCTTATAAAGATGATCCTTCTCCATGGGATTTGAATTTTCTGTTACAAGCCTTAATCCATTCCCTCTTTGAACCAGCAGTGAAATGTGATCTTATATTTCTGACCTGGAATATATTTTAGTGGCTGTTACCTCTACTAGGAGAATTTCAGACCTTTAAGCATTATATTCTAAACTTCCTTACTTGATTTTCCATAAGGATAGGGTGATGTTAAGAACCAAACCAACCCCTTCCTTCCTAAGGTGGTTTCAAAATTCATTATGGATCTGTGTAGTAACTTGCCCGTTTTCTTCCCAATATTTGAAAACAAATGTGAATATATGTTTCATTTGTTGATGTTCATAGACAGTTATGTCTCTGCATACACAGAACAAAAGAGATTAGAAAATCTGATCAGTTATTTATAACCTTTGCAGGTAACAAATTAGGCAAATTGGTTACAAAGGTAACAGCGGCAAGGTGGATTACTGATTTGTCTATTTCTATTATAAATCGGACATTACATTGCCAAAGCCTTTAAGAGCTCACTCTACTTGATCTGTGATAACTTCATCAGTATTTTCATCCAGTCATTCCATAGATGACATATGTGCAGCTGCTACATGGGATAATCCACATGCTTTAATTACTCATGACAAGTTGGATCTGGTCTCGAGGGGAAGAGCAGCCTTTGGTTCAGATGTGCTGAGGAACATCCTTCCCAGACAGGATATTGGGTAGCTGGGACTCTGTCCCAATGGTTGAGGAATGAATGAAAGTTGACATCCGATAAAGAAGTTATGTACTTGCATAACGTTCCATTTGTGTTGTCCATTTTTATTCTTCGTCAGCTCCCCACCTACCAACCCCCAACCTTTGTCATCATGGACGTCTGGACTTGTGAGATTTTTCAAAGACACCACAGTGTCTTTTATGGAGCTCCAGATATTGGTTTTCCTTTCTCAGGAACTTTATTCTGATATTTATTACTTATGTCATCTAGCAAAGAAGATCTGAGGTATGTTAGAGGTTGGTGCATTATGGGTAGGGAGGAGCTTAAAAGTTTCATTTGGCCACAAGCTATATAGTAACAGCCAAGTCTGATCCGAACCCAATGGTCGAGGAAAAATGATAATGGACAACACAGATTGAATGTTAATTTAAGTATATAACTTCTTTTTATTAACATTTTATAACTCAATTTCATCAGTATGATATTGAACAAACTTCCAGGCAAGACCTTTATTAAAAAAATATATATATAAATCCATTCCATGGGTAACTGTTCTTTTTCATAATTAAACATTTTTCCATTAAGTCCTCAGTCTCCTAATATTATTTCACAAAATGTCTCTTTCCACAAATGAATCAAGAATCTAATGTCTGTGTTGCTTCAACACCCAACGGTAGTACTAAATTGTCTCACACAAAATATCTGCCCATTACTTCTTTTTTCGTATCTGAACAAGAAACCTTTTATTCTTTTTAACATGGTTTACAGTACCTTTTGTTCCAGCTGCAGTCAGCATGCGATATTTCCAGATTGCATCCTACCTGTAACCTTATGTTCCTTGACATATTTCCTTTCTGCCCAGCTCACTGTCCATTCTGAAATCCTTTTCCATCATATCTGACCACAAAATGTCAGACTCTTCTCCAAGATTACCTTTATTCGATAAACTAATCAGTTTTTCCATCAGGCAAACCTCCGGAAGCAATTTCATTTACAACAGCTTAAAAATCCTGAGGTTTAAAGTCGGACACCAATTTTTTTTTTTATAAATTTTTTTTTTTTTTTTTAATACTGTCCACTACCTTTTCAACAGTTTTCTATCTAACTGACAGGACCACACTGCCATCACCAACAGAACAACTCCTTTCTCCTTCCATTACTTCACAGCTTCTCCACACTTCCTCTGTGCCAGGAACAGAAGCAGGAAGTGCAACAGCAAAAACTTTCTCTCTCACAATGAAAAGGCTAGGAGAAGTTCCCTGATGCCCTGGCCAAACTTCATCTAGTAGTAGAAATACCATCTCGGGTCTCCCCTAAAAAGAGGCAGCAAGCCTAGTGGGACTAACCTGGTCAGAAAAGGATAAATAATAAAAATAAAGTAAAAAATAGTGCTATACCAAATTTTTATGAAGGATAAGGTCGTTATTGAATAAATATAAATGAGAATGTCAAACTTGATCCTGATTAACCTGAATTTTAAAGATTCACAAGTGTGATGGTAAGGCATTTTTGGTCAAATTGTAAATATTGCATACTGTCATACGTTTGTATGATTTCAGATGTTTTTGGCAAGTACTGCATTGAAATAGTGATGTCCTTCAAGAATGCAACTGCAGTCATAACATATGGGTTGTCCTGCTTCAGGCAGCCCTCGGTCGGCCGAATTCTAAAGTCTGGGTCCGGCGTCGGCTGGTGTCGCCTCCTCTCCGACGTCACAACGGCTGGAGTATAAAGGCATCGGCCGACGCCATCATCTTCAGTCTTTCTTGCCGCGCGGTGCCCGAAGCAGAAGCAGTTCGCAAGTGCCGGTCGGTCAGCTCCTGTGTTTTCAGTACCAAAGTCATCTAAAAGCTAACTACCCCATTGGGGAACATTTTTTCTTGCCTCAGCCGATGTCAGAACAAATTGAAAAAGTTAATAATTGTTTGTCTTGTGGTAAACAAATACCTCATAAGGACTTCCATTCTTACTGCCTTCCTTGCCTGGGCCCAGACCACAACGTCTCGGCCTGTGCTGCCTGTGCTTGCTTTAATAAGCGCACTCTCAGGTGCCGGGCAGAATTTGCCGAAGACTTTTTCGGTGAATCTTTCGTGTATATCATGCCATTGGATCAACCGACAACTCAATCTGCCAAAAAACGAAAGGACCGGGACCGACATCCTCAGCCCACGTCCACCACCGATGCAACTCCTAAACCCTCTGCTAGTGCTTCGGTCCCTTTGGAAGCGGTAATTCAACCGCTCCAGGCCGACGACACAGCATTAACACGTCCTTCGGTCCCGGAGATCTCTCCGGTACCGGTTGTTGATTTTCCTCCGGAAACAGAAGTTCTGGATCTACCTGACACCATTTCTGTAAACAAGGTTACTCCTGCACGTGGGGCTGCTAGGCCTCCTGTATCCATGTCCATCAAGGCCTTTGCACGTGCTAAGGCCGCCAGCCAGGCCAAGGCCCATCCTAAACCTGCTGCTCAGGCCCCTTCTTCTGATAAACAGATCATGTCACTTGCTGCAGATCTTATTTCTCTTATCAGGGGGTCTCATCCTCATCCAGACAGAGGTTCTCAGCCACCTGCAGAGAAAAGGCTCAGAACCGAGCAGGCTGACAACCTCTCTTCAGATGAAGAATCTGGGGATTCTGAGCATTCTGATACCTAAGAAGAATCCTTCCAGGCCTACGAGGACTCAGATGCTGAGGACTCAATTCCCTCTGCCTCCCCTCCAGAGGATTTCTCGTTTGGTGAAGTCCTGCACTCTGAGGGAACATTTTAAATGGCAGGGTCAGGAATTCTCTGATTCCAGGAAAAGGCTGCATACCTTCCTAAAGCTTCCCCAGCACAGACCTTTAGCTATTCCTCCAGTTATGGATGTTTTGGATGATGTTTTCTCTGACTCCAGTGCTAACCCTGATTCTCTTCCCCCCTGCTCCTGTCAAGCCAGACAGATATTACAGAGTCCCTGACACTCACAAGCATCTCTTTAAGGCCCACTCTGTGGATCTAGAAACTATTTCACAGGGCCCCAAGGGAGTGGCTACTTCCACTGCCAAGAATCCACTGCCAGCGGACAGGGAAGCTAGGTCCCTGGAGAGATGGGGTAAAAAAGTTTATACCTCTACCACCCTAGCCATGAGGTCACTTAACTGCCTTTTCCACATGTTTCAGTACCAGGATTTTTTACTGGATGATTTACAGAAAAAGTTAGCCTCTCCTGAGCCTATTGATAGAAAGGCATTGCAGGATCATATAAATAACACTCAGCAGGTTAACAATCAATGTTAAGTTGTCAATCTCGCCTTCATTCTTGCTTGATGGGTTCGGAGCCGATCCTCGGCTCCGACTCAGCACTTGCTAAGTTCGAGAGTCACTTTTACCAGCTCGAGGCAGCCCCATATCCCATGATGCAAGGTGGTAAGTACCCAGATCTCGTTTGCCGCTTCGCTGATGAGGTCCTCCTTTTGCCAGCTCCTGGTAAGTGATTTAGATATTACTATTTTTGCCCCTTTTTCATCTTAAAACTTTATTTTTAACGTTTTTAGTTAGATTAAGTCCCTTTCTGACTAGAAAATCCCTCACTCCTTTATTTTTTTAGTAAGGCCTTCTCCCCTCCCATCCCCCCCTTGTTAGGGTGTGTGTGTGTGTGTGTGTGTGTGTGTGTGTGTGTGTGTGTGAGAGAGAGGTTAGTTATCTGATTATTTTTGGGATAACTGTTTCTTGGGACTGTGTTGTGTGTGTGTTTTTGCAACCATGTCCAAGGAAAGGGTCTCAGGCTTTAAGAAATGTGACTCGTGCTGTCAGAAGATGTCTCTGACAGACGGTCACACTTCTTGCTTATACTGCCTGGGACCTCTCCACCTGCAGGACTCCTGTGCGATTTGTCATTCCTTTAGCCAGAGAGTCCTGCAGGAGAAGAGAAGCAAATTGATTTTGAGGGGCCTACTTAAACCGGAGGGATCTCCGGCTAAGTCGGCCCCGACTAAGACTTCCAAGTCTTCCAAGACCCAGGCTTCTGTGTCTAAGCCTGCGGCCTCGGTTCCGACTCTTTCAGAGTCGAGATCGGCTCTGGCTGGAGCCAATCCTGGTTTGCACAAACCCTTGGCACCGATGGCTATCGGTGCCGATACTGGTTCGGTCACATCGGTGTCGGCTCTGATTGGTTCCGACCACCATGTGGCTCAGGCTTCGGTGTCGGCGCCGACCGGCTCCGACACCCTTACCTTTATGTCTGTATCGGCTCCGGCTGGAGCCGATGCATCGAGACCTGTCGGTGCCGAAAAGTTGTCGGCTCCGGCGGCATCCATGGTTTCGTCGGCTCCGATGGTTCCTTCGAGGAAGAGGTCCAGGTCCCCTTCCTTGGAACCGATACTCTCGGCTCCGGCCTCTCCTCTCCTCTCGGAACGGAGCCATCGGAGCCGATCATCCAGGTCATCCAGGCTTTCTGACCATGATTTAGAGAGGGTGGTCAGTAGATTATTAAAATCACAGGCACTGGCCCAGATGCTACATAGTCCGTCTCAACAGACTACTATTAGTCCACACCCCTTGCAGTTCCTCCTTGACTCTACCTCAGAGTTTGGAGCTGGAGTCTTCGGGAATAGTTTCTGCTATGGCTGAGGGACAGATACCCCCCCCCCTTCTGCTCCCTCAGCCTCTACTCTTATCTCCTCTTCGAGACCTTCCTTAGAGGGATTCGGTGGTCGGGCTTCCTGGTCTCCTCCGAGGGGTGAGTGGCATCGGACCCTTGTCCGACCCCACTCTTCCCCTTGGAGCCTCGGCCTTGGTGAGCTCGGCTCCGACATCTGCCTCGGAGCCTTCCCTTTCGGTGGGCCCTGGAGTTCCTGGTTCTTCGGAACGGGTTCTCTCGGACCTCCCTGGGAGGGGAGCCTTCGAGGTGATGAAGAGTGTGCTGGCCACTGGACTCAGCCAGCAGTCTGTTCCCTTAGCTCCTCCCTCTATGGTGCCTGTCGATATCTCTGCCATCTCTCTTGCTCCCGGACCCAGAGATCCTCCGCCTCAGGTTTCCCCACTGGGAAGAACCCCCTCTTCTGAGGATTCTCCTGATCAGTCAGGGGATCCTCCGCGCAAGAGGACCTGTAAGAGGAAACACGTAGACTCTCCCGAGTCTATCACTTCAGATACTGACTTAGATGAGTCGGAGGGATCCCCAAGATCCCCCTCTGAGGATGTCTCCTTTTCAGACATCCTAGAACTCCTTAAACAGAGGGGAAACTGGCCCTCCAATAATCCCTCTGAGGATGAGTCGGTATACCTGGAGGCATTTGGATCTCGGCCCTCCACCTCCTGGGTGTCTCCGCCTTTCGACCCCCTTATGCAGGTTATTGCTTGAAAGGCTTGGGCTGCTCCTGACTCGGTAGAGCCAGTTCCTAGGAGGCCGTCTAAATTTATTACTGCCCCTTCGGACGAGCAATTCCTTACGAAAGGTGTCCCTGCTGATGCCATGGTGGTGGCGGCTGCCACTAAGAAGGAACTTGCAGATCCTTCCGTACCTGTCCATCCTCCTAATAAGGACTCTAGGACCATGGATAGGTATGGTAAGCGGATGTTCTCTTCAGCAACCTTTGCTATGCGCTCGCTGAACTACTTATGTCACTTCACCAGACTCCAAAGGGATATCCTTAAGGAGCTAGGTGAAGTAGTACAGGATCCCACAGCTGCAGGGGCTCAAGAAAAAATTGCTTCGCAGCTAGGAACCCTTAATTCTATTGCTAACTCCTCCATGCGACTGATATCATATGCAGCAGATGGAGCGAGTAGGGCCGCAGGTACAGGTGTGGCTCTTAGACGCCAAGCCTGGATGCGGCTCTGTAATTTTGCAGATCCCTTTAAGGCGTCCTTCACAAACTCTCCCTTTGATGGGTCAGCTTTGTTTGGCCCTCAAGTGAAGGAAACATTGACCAGGTGTGAGCAGGACGGCAAGACTCTTTCTGCTGTAGAGGTCCGTTTTTCCACTCCTAGACCTTACCCTAAAGGACAGAAGGGTGGCAAAATGTGGTTCCGCAAATCCCAAGGAGTCACGCTGGATTCACGTGGTCAGTTTACCCCTAGAGGCAGAGGGGGTAACAATAACAGACGCCGCTCTAGAGGCAGAGGGGGTCCATAAAACCAGGGAAGCAGAGAGCCTCTCTCTGACAAGCCCTTTCAGCATCCCTGAGATGTTGCCCGACTGTCCATCCTTGGAGGCAGTCGGGGGAAGACTATCGCTGTACCCAGAAGCCTGGCTTTCCCTAACTCAAGACAGATGGGTACAGTCGATCATATCTGAGGGTTGCAAAATTCCTTTCGAGGAAACTCCCTTCTCTCACTCAAATTCCCTTCCAGATGTACCACCCGCTCTAAGGGAAATTGCAGAGTTAGAAGTTTTAAAACTTCTACAAAAAAGAGCCATTCAGCCAGTTACAACAGACCATTCAGAGCCCGGAATCTACTCAAGGTTCTTTTGACTGGAGACCAATATTGGATCTCAGCAGACTCAACAAGTCTGTGAGAAAGACAAGATTCCGAATGGTCACACTTCAGTCAATTCTGCCCTTCTTACAGAAGGACAACTGGATGTGCTCAATAGATCTTCAGGATGCGTACTATCACATAAAAATTCACAGACGCTCCAGAAGGTTTCTCCGCTTTCGGCTGGGGTCCAGTCATTTCCAATTCAGAGCCCTGCCCTTTAGTCTCACTACAGCCCCCAGAGTGTTCACCAAATGTATGGCAGTGGTCACGGCTCACCTGAGACGTCAAGGATTCCAGGTGTTTCCATATCTCGACGACTGGCTCCTTTCAGCCACCACCAGGCATCAGCTTCTTCAAGCCAGGGATTACACAATAAATCTTTGCACTCAATTGGGCATCTCGATCAACTACGGAAAATCCTCCTTATTGCCCTGCCAGTCTATTACTTTCATAGGCGCAAACTTAAACACTGTTCGGATGTCAGCTACCCTCACAGACCAAAGAATCTCAGATATACAAAGTCACGTGAGAATCATCCTAGCCAGCAAGAAAGTACAAGCCAGAATGGTTCTAAAGGTGTTGGGCCTCATGGCTGCGGCCATTACCCTTCTTCCCCTGGCCCGCTTCTATATGCCTTCTTCAGTGGATGTTGTTCACTCAGTGGTCTTACCAACAACTTCCGATGCGTCACCAAATACTGGTGACACAGATTTGCAAGAATCATCTTTCTTGGTGGATTACTTCTCCCCAGATTTACCAAGGCAGACCCTTTGTACCCCCAGCCCCGGTAGTCACTGTCACTACGGATGCCTCCCTGATCGGGTGGGTGGCATTATCAGGGCAGGATGGTTCATGGGACGTGGCAACCGTTCGAATACCACCTGCACATAAATGTCCTAGAGATGAGAGCAGTGCTTTTAACGTTGCAAGCCCTCAACGACTTTCTTCCCTTGGGGACAATTGCAGTCCACACAGACAAACATGTCTGTAGTATGGTATATCAACAAACAGGGCGGAACCAAGTCCTACCCCTTGTGTCGAGAAGCGCTCAGACTTTGGCAATGGGCGATCTCCTCTCATCGGTTTCTGGTAGCAACGCATATCCCTGGGAAAACCAACATTTTAGCGGACAGATTGAGCAGAGCTAGCTTCATGCCTCACGAGTGGTCTCTCAAACAATCTATAGTGGAGGAGATTTTTCTAGAATGGGGCCGCCCATGTTGCGATCTTTTTGCTACTCCCCAAAACAGCAAATGCCCAGACTTCTTCTCTCTCTTCCCACTGCCAGGCCATCCCCCCAAAGACGCTCTGACCCAGGATTGGCCCCAGGGACTTCTTTATGCCTTTCCTCCCTTTCCTCTGATTCCACAAGTAATCCAGAAAGCCACCGTTTTGAGAGCCAAAATGATTCTCATTGCTCCTTATTGGCCTCGACAAATTTGGTTTCCGTTCCTCCATCGTCACCTTTTGGTGCAGCCGTGGCATCTGGACCCAGTGCCAGACCTTCTGATTCACCATTCGGGTCAGCTGCACCGGTCTATCCCTTCTCTCAACCTCACAGCATGGTTGCTCCACTTCCTTCCTTAGCCAGGCTTCCTATGATCTCTAATCCTGTTAGAGACATCATAGTAGCTTCCTTAAAATCCTCTACTAGGAGGATTTATACTAGCAAATGGAAACGTTTTTCTTATTGGGCAAAAGCCAAAAATATTGATCCCTTCACTGCTCCAGTACAAGCAGTTTTGGATTTCTTAGCGGAAATTTTTCATGCGGGCTCCTCTTCTTCCACAGTCAAAGTTCAGTTGGCTGCTATCTCGAACTTTCATGTCGGGTTCGCAGATCACAACATTATGTCCCACAGGCTTTGTAGAGCCTTCTTGAAAGGAATTTTTCTCCTGAAACCTCCAATCAGGAGTCCTCCTCCTCAATGGGACCTAAATTTAGTGCTGACATCCTTGATTCTTCCTCCCTTCGAGCCAGCTGTTTCATGTTCCCTGAAATTTCTTTCATGGAAAACTTTATTCCTGGTTGCTATTACATCGGCTAGGAGGGTGTCTGAACTTCATGCTCTATCTGTTCGCCCCCCCTATTTAGTCTTCCACAAAGACAGAGTATCATTGAGAACTAATCCGACCTTTTTGCCTAAGGTCGCCTCAAAGACTAATTTGAATCAGGCTATTGATCTTCCTGTATTTTTCCCAAACTATTCAAACAGATCGAACAAAAATTACATTATCTTGATGTCCACCGCCAACTCAGATATTATTTGGACAGAACAAAACAATTCAGGAAATCCGATCAGCTCTTTGTTTCTTATGCTGATAACAAGAAAGGCCTTCCTGTCTCAAAAGTGACCTTGTCTAGATGGCTTTCTTCTGTCATCTCTGAAATTTATCAGCTCAGGGGAAAACAGCTGTGCTCGAAACCTAAAGCGCATTCAACCAGAAGCTTAGCCACTTCCACAGCTTTTCAAGCTAGACTTCCATTAGACACTATTTGTGCAGCAGCCACTTGGGCCACTCCTCATACATTTGTTTCCCATTACAAATTGGATTTGGCCTCCAGGGACAGAGCCAGTTTTGGCTCTACAGTTCTCAAGAGTCTGTTCCATTGAGCCACCCAGGATAAAGGTGCTAGGGACGCGGTCCCATCAAGCAAGAATGAAGGCGAGATCGACAACTTAACATTGAGAAGTTATGTACCTACCATAACTTTCCATGTTAGTTGTCTTCTCTCGCCTTCTTTCTTGCGACCCTCCCTCCTTCCCCCAGGCCTGGACAGACCTTTCTCTCTACAGGGAAGTATGCTTCTGAAGACCATACAGTGCTGGTCCTTCTACCATCCTTCAGGCCTTTTTCTCTCCTTCTTTCTTCCTTTTGGAAGTTATTTATGCTAGGTGCTATTGCCTATTGTCATCAAACGAGATCTGGGTACTTACCACCTTGCATCATGGGATATGGGGCTGCCTCAAGCTGGTAAAAGTGACTCTCGAGCTTAGCAAGTGCCGAGTCAGAGCCGAGGATCGGCTCCGAACCCATCAAGCAAGAAAGAAGGCGAGAGAAGACAACTAACATGGAACGTTATTGTAGGTACATAACTTCTCATTTTCTTCAGTGTGGTTATGATGCATTGGAAGCTTCATTTTGGGCAGCTATGACTGGGGCTGTGATACGTAGACATGCTTGGTTAAAAGATCAGTCTATGCCTGACCATGTTAAAGTAAAGTTACTTGATGCATCTCTGGAAACACAGAAGCTTTTTGGTGCTAATGCACAAGATGTGTTGAAATCCATTGAGGAAAAAGCAAAGTCAGTACAGACAGTCAAGGATTTCCTTCAGGTTCAGCCACCCAGTATCAGCAGAAACTGGCCTTCAAAGAATTGGTCCTTCCCAGAGTCTGACAAGTTTCAAAGGGGAAAAAGCAGGCGTGCCCGAGGTAGAGGGCAATACCGAGGATCCTACAGGGGCCGCCAATGGCAACCTCAAAATCAAAGAAGTGGCGCAGGCAGCCCAGCTGCACCACAAGGACAATCACAATGACTTGACTTTCATACCGCCTACAAAGGCTCAAAGAGAAGCACCTTTGGGCAGAAAATTATCCTTATTCTCAAAAAACTGGCATATCTTAACCAAGGACAACTGGATTCTGGATTTAATAGACAAGGGTTACAGATTCCACTTCCATACTTTACCAATAAGACGAGGCATGCCAAGCCTGCCACATCATCAAAGGGCAGAGGCACTCATTCAAGTTTCAAAGCTGTTAAGTATAAAAGCAATAGAAAGGGTTCCTCCGCAGGAACAAGGCCAGGGATTTTATTCAAGACTGTTCCTTGTTCCAAGAAAAGAAAACAAATGGAGACCTTTAGTGGACTTGTCAACTTTAAATACTTTTCTCATTGTGCCAAAGTTCAAAATGCTGACGCTGCAGCAACTCCTTCCCATGCTGGGCAAGGGGTCTTGGCTGGTCACTCTGGACCTCAAGGAGGCATACCTGCATGTCCCAATCAGACAAAGCTGCAGAAGATACCTCAGATTTCTTGCAGGGACAGAGCATTATCAATTCTCAGCATTGCCGTTTGGCTTATCTACTGCGCCCAGAGTATTCACGAAATGCCTGGCATCAGTGGTAGCACACTGCAGACTCCAGGAGATTCAAATATACCCCTACCTGGACGACTGCCTCATACAAGCAGACAACAAACAAACCTTAACAGCAAATTTGGACTATGTCATTCAACTACTGCAGGCCTTGGGATACACAGTCAACATTCAGAAGTCAAGACTACTGCCATCCCAACAGATTATTTTCCTAGGAGCCAAACTGGACACAGAAACTCAAATGGCCTACCTCACAGAGGAAGAACAACAGCAGTTACCAGAGTACTTCAAAGGCCTAGCAAAACTCTCCCAGCTGACTGCAAGGAAAATCCTGCAGGCCCTGGGGTTCATGGCATCTTGCATTCTTCTGATACCTTTGGCAAAACTTCATATGAGAAAGCTGCAATGGTACTTAAAAAGCTTATGGTCCCAACACAGCCAAAGCCTAGAGGACGTAATCCCACTTATTCCATGTCTGCAAAAGGAATTTTTGTGGTGGGCTCAAGCAAGTCAGTTAAACAAAGGTATGTCTTTCAGCAGACCTCAAGCAGGTCAAATGATTACAACAGACGCCTCAGATCATGGATGGGGGGCGCACATGGAGGGCAGATGCGTTCAAGGTCTATGGACACCAAGGGAAAGACATCTGCACATAAACCAAAAAGAGATGTTGGCAGTGATGCATGCAATCGAGACTTTTGAAAAATCACTACAACAAGGACATTTGCTAATAAGGACAGACAACACCACTGTCATGTGGTATATAAACAAGCAGGGAGGCACTCATTCTTATCCCCTCTGCAGACTAACAATGCTTCTCTGGGAAAAATCCCTGAGTCTGAAGATACATTTGCAATCCCAGTTTGTACCAGGCAAGGACAATGTACTGGCGGACAAGCTGAGCAGAAATTTCTTGGATCCACACGAATGGATGCTGCACCCTCACATTTTCTCACAACTAACTAAGACATGGGGAAGACCGGACGTAGATCTCTTTGCTTCCCACTTAAATCATCACCTGGAAAAGTTCTGCACAAGGACCCACCATCCTCTAGCCTGGAAAACGGATGCTCTCTCCTTCAGCTGGAATTCCCTAAAAATTTATGCATTCCCTCCTCTACCTCTGCTGACCAAGGTGATACTGAAGATCAAAGCAGAACAACCAACAGGCATTTTGATAGCTCCAGACTGGCCAAGGCAACACTGGTACCCATTGCTGTTGAGCATAACTCGGACCAGACGGTGGCCTCTGCCCCTATGGCCCCTGATTCTAACACAACACAATTACAGGACTGTCCATCAAAACCTGAAAACATTGCATCTGACAGCCTGGAGGTTACCATGACTCCTCCAGCTGTCTCTCTTTCCAAAACAGTTCAAGAGATCTTACTGGAAGCACGCAGACCTTCCACCAGAAAAACCTATTCAGCTAAGTGGAAGAGATTCAGCATCTGGAATGCCAACAGGGGTCAGGATACAACATTACTGAGTATACCTCAGATATTAGAATACTTGGCAGAAATGTTTAATTCTGGACTCTCATACTCTTCTATAAAGATTCACGCCTCAGCAATCTCAGCAAAATACAATTGTGACCCTCCAGTGTTTTCACATCCTTTTCTAAGGCAGTTCCTAAGAGGGATAAAGAATATCAAACCTCCCAGAAAACAGCCAGTACCCGCATGGGACCTCAATTTCTTATTGGAAAAATTAACTCTTCCTCCTTTTGAGCCCGCAGCAACTTCAGAAATGCAATTTCTATCATGGAAAACGGTCTTTCTATTGGCAGTCACATCTGCAAGAAGAGTCTCGGAGATACAGGCACTCATGGCAGTGCCTCCCTTCCTCATTTTTCATCAGGACAGAGTTTCTCTAAGAACCAATCCTACATTCATGCCAAAAGTAATTTCCAGGGTGTCTCTAAATCAAGCTATTCACCTGCCTACTTTCTTCCCCAATCCTCAAAATAGGGGGGAAAAACTGCTGCATACTTTGGACATGCACAGGCAACTACGCTACTACTTGGACAGAACTAAGGCCACCAGAAAGTCTGACCAACTGTTTGTAGTCTATGCTGCTGGAGTACAAGGAAGCGTAATCTCCAAACAAACAATTTCAAAATGGATTGGACACTGCATCAGATTCTGCTATTCTTTCCATGGAAAAGTTGTGCCAGCCAATATTAGGCCACATTCCACCAGAGCTATAGCCACATCCACAGCTTTCCTAAGAGGAGTGGCTACAAAGGACATTTTAGAGGCTGCTACATGGAGCTCCATGCATACATTTACCAAGCACTACAACTTGCCCTTATACTCCAGATCCCGATTAGGCTTTGCTTCGGCAGTCCTGCAGGGCATTTTAGCTACACCATCCCTGTCTTAGTTCCATCCACCCCCAGCTTGGCTGTGGTATTCAACCCATATGTTATGACTGCAGTTGCATTCTTGAAGGACATAGTACGGTTTTGTACCTACCATAAATGTAGATGTCCGATAGATATGCAACTGCAGTCGGATTTTCCCACCCTCGTACCCCTCTGCATCTTTCCTTATGGGTCCCTACCCCTATTCCTATTAGCTGGGGGTATCTCCTATGGTGTATCTGTTTATTACTGTTGTGCATGTCTGGAATTGTTTTATCCATTCACCAAATTTAGCCTTCCTAGGAGGGCACCTGGCATCTGGGGCAAGAAACACTGAAGAAGATGGCGTCGGCCGATGCCTTTATACTCCAGCCGTTAGACGCCGGAGAGGAGGCGACACCAGCCGACGCCGGACCCAGACTTTGGAATTCGGCCGACCGAGGGCTGCCTGAGGCAGGACAACCCATATGTTATGACTGCAGTTGCATATCTATCAGACATCTACATTTATGGTAGGTACAAAACTGTACTTTTTCTTGTGTAATCCTGTTAAGTTACTGCTCCTGAATTGCAGTAAGGAATGAAAAGAATTGGATTTATGGAGATGTGACAACTTGCAAAGTTAATTGCCATTTTATCTATTGACACTTTGAGGATCTGTGGGCTCATAGAAGGTGTTTTATTTCTTCCACCGTGTTCAGATAAGAAAATAGAAATAATTGACATTTTTGTTTCTGACAAGTACTGCATTGCAAAATATTGCTTGATATGCTGCTACTCTTGTTTATTGACATTTACCGGGAAAAAGTCTTACTGGATAATTTTATCTGTTTTCAATGGGTCCTGGGAAGATAAGCTCCACAAGTAAAATAACAGAAAATACAAATACATAGGTGAAAGTTGGCATCATATTACAATGTACTGTAAATACATAGATCAGTACAAATATAATTACAAGAATGCCATGTGGCATAATGCTAATATACCATCATTAAAATAGGATGACTGGAATTGTTTTTTTATGAGTAAAGCGTTTATAAGGGTATTTGGGGCAAATATAAACCTTACTTACAATATTTACAGCATGGATGGCATTAAGGGTGTCGAATAGAAGAGTCTTCTTATTTATGTTAGATTGAGAAGGGTATATTTAAGGTGTGAAGGTATACTTATTATTGGTATGTCTTCATGAAGTGAAATTACAGTGTGGAGGGTTGTGGATTTTATTATTGTGAAATGAGATCAAACAGATTGCACCAGTAATTTTAGAAATATTCTCTTATTTTGTTTTTAGTGCAGAGTTTATGTGAAGAAAATGTCAGAGTGGAAAATTCAGAGTGTGGATAAGAAGGAGGAGAGCAAGAGAGGGGAAAACATATTTGTTGAAGGTAAAAAGTGGTGTAGATATGGGAGGCAGGAGAAGAAGCAAATAAAAGTAAACGCAAGCGAGTAAAAGCAAGATTAAGAGTAAGGAAGATAAGAGCAAGAGAAATGAAAAGGAGAGAGAGAGAGGATGTTTGTAGGTATTAGAGGAGAATGAGCTAAAATTTTAGCCAGAAGAGCAGCAAGTGCAAAGCCAGGAGTTAAATTCTTTCAATTGCAGCTTAAAAAAACATGAATGGTATGTATTGCCATGATCAGTGCAGGGGTCATATTCCACACTTTTGCTACACAGTGCGAGTACAGACTTTGACCACGGTTTTTGTAAGGCTTACAGATGTCAAGTAGATTTTTGTCAGAAGATTAAAGCTGACTGGGAGGAAGTGGTGTAGTATTGTACTTATAGCTTTGCAGGAAGTGGGATTAGTTATAATTTTGTGGGTGTTGAGAGAAGTTGGGCATCATTTAGTTGGTGGGATAATTCTAGCTAATTTAGTGCAGAACAGATATGTAGTCTGTGATTTTGTATGAGCTGCAAATCTAGCTGCCTTGTAACACTGTTCTAGTTTAGATTTTAGTGTGGCTTGGAGTTTAGTCAAGATAAGAGACTCATGTAATAGAATGAATATTGCATGCAGTAAGGAATTTTTTGGCTGTCTGTACCAGCGGAGTCTAACATGAGGCCCACCACACTCCCACATGTGGCCCATGGCACATCTGCCACTCCAGTCCCACAGTCGGCCTGCCCTCCCGTTCACAGCAGGGCCACCAGCCATGCATCCTTAAATGAAACCACAACTCATCTCACACTCATCCTGTCAACATTTCAGACCATCAGTCTGAATACATGCATTCACCGACTCCGATCGCTCAGCCACGCAGTCTCTTCAGCATTCTTACATGCATTCACTCACTCACTCCTATCGCTCACCCACACAGTCTCTTCAGCATTCATACATGCATTCACTCACTCACTCCGATTGCACACCAACACAGTCTCTTCAGCATTCGGGCATTCACTCACTCACTCCGATTGCACACCCACACAGTCTCTTATGCATTCACTCCCTCACTCCGATTGCACACCCACACATTCTCTTCAGCATTTAGACATTCATTCAGTTACTCACTCTGATTGCTCACCCACACAGTCTCTTTAGCATTCAGACATGCATTCACTCACTCCGATCGCACGCCCACAGTCTCTTCAGCATTCAGACATGCACTCACTTGCTCCGATTACATACCCACACAGTCTCTTCAGTACTGGTGCAAGCATTCACTCACTCACTTTGATCCCATACTGTCTCTTCAGCATTCGCACAAGCATTCTCTCACTCACTCCCAAACTCACTCTGATCACACACCCACACAGTCTGTTCAGCATTCAGACATGTATTCATTCATTCATTCACTCCGATTGCACACCAACACAGTCTCTTCAGCATTCAGGCATTCACTCACTCACTCTGATTGCACACCCACACAGTCTCTTATGCATTCACTCCCTCACTCCGATCACACACTCACACATTCTCTTCAGCATTTAGACATGCATTCAGTTACTCACTCTGATTGCTCACCCACAGTCTCTTTAGCATTCAGACATGCATTCACTCACTCCGATCGCACACCCACAGTCTCTTCAGCATTCAGACATGCATTCACTCTCCGATCGCACACCCACACAGTCTCTTCAGCATTCATACATACATTTAATCACTCACTCACTCCAATTGCCCACCCAGATGGTCTCTTCAGCATTCATACATGCATTCACTCACTTACTCACTCACTCCGATCGCTTCCCCACAAAGTCTATTCATTGCCGTCCCTATCCCACACATACCTCTCACCTGTTCGGAGTTCCACAGAATGTCCAAATTTAAATACTGTAACTTCGCTGCCCTGCTGCTGCATTCATAAAGGTAAATGAATAACATCACTTGTCTTGTTTTATTATCAGAAGTACAGTACCTGTATACCGATAATGTGCAGTGCATTTTTTTTCTGCCTCCATTATTCTGCAGCATCTGTCCTTGATTTTCCATTAACATTTTCTGTCTCATATTTTGGTCTGTTCTTAATAAAATGTGTAGTTTTATCCCAAATCAGTGAGTAACAGTCAGTCCTGTTGGGGGGGGTGACGACGACAAAAGGCCCATGACGGGCAGTGAATGCAGCAAATCAGTCTCCCCAAATTTGCTGGTGTGGGATAGTCAGAAGTCCCACAAATTGAAATGTAGGCTTGTTTTAAAAAATAAGCGGGTACTTGTCAATGTAGTGGCCAGTCCTGTACTTTTGATTGAATTGCAGCAAGTTTTGGTTATTGTTTTGGGTAGCGGTCACGGAACAATCTGTCTTTGATCAGTAGTCTTGCTTTGTCAGTTGTAGTGTTAGATTGAATATTTATAAATATATATAAACATACTGTGAATACCTACATCATGTTTTCAAAGAAAAGAACAGTTAATGAACATCGTGTGGTGCAGGAAAATGGGAAAACCTTGTACATTTTGCTGAAGTGAATGGAAAACCAACTTGTTTGATTTGTAAGCAAAACATAGCTGTGGCGATGGATTATAACATTCGCAGGCATTACACAAGTATTCGCACTTCAAAGTATGATGAATATAGTGGAAAGATGCATGAAGAAAAAGTTAATGAGTTAGAGCAGTTACTATTTAAATGTGTTTATCAAGCTAGTGATGCTGCTGTTCGGGCAGGTTATAGGATTGCACGAGAAATAGCTGTGTCATTGAAGCTTTTTTCAGATGGGGACTTTATAAAGAAATGTATATTTGTGACCACAGAAGATATTTCCTCTGCAAAACGTCAAGCATTTGCAAACGTGCCTTTCAAGAAATACAGTCTCAGATTGAATTAATGAATTAGAAAATCTTAACAGTCAACTCAAAGGAAAAGTTGCTAAATTTGTAGCATTTTCTGTAGCAACTGATGAAAGTGCAGATGTAAGTGACACAGCACAACTTGCAGTTTATATACATGGTGTAGATGACAATATGCAGGTAACTGAAGAATTTGTGGAACTGGTACCAATGAAGGGAACAACAATGGGGGATGATATATTTGTGAGTTTGGTAGGTCACTAGATAAAATAGGTATAGACTGGACAAAACCTGTGAGTCTTGCTACAGATGGAGCACCTCAAATGGTTTGTAGAAAACCTGGCGTGGCAACAAAGTTAAAGGAAAAACTGCTAGTTATGAACTCAGACCATCAAATTCACAGTCAGTTGCATAAGTCACAGAGAAGTGCTTTGTAGTAAAACATTAAAGATGGATCATGTCGTGGCTATTGTTGTTAAGGCTGTGAACTTTATATGCACGTGAGGTCTGAATCACAGAAAGTCCAACAGCTAATGGGAAGAAATTCACACTCATGGTCTACCATATCCCACTGATGTTTGTTGGTTAAGCCGAGGAGTTGTGCTAAAGTGCTTTTATGAATTAAGAAGTGAAATACAGGGGTTTATGCATGAGAAAGGAAGGGTATGTCCAGGAACTGAAAGACAATGAATGGGTTCAAGAACTAGCTTTCATGGTAGTTATAACGGAATACTTGCATTACCTGAATACAATGCTGCAAGGTCGCAATAAATTGGTGACAGATTTATATGATACTATTTGTGCCATTGAGTTGAAGCTTAAACTTTATTAACGCCAACTAGCAGCAAGTAATATTGCACACTTTCCAACTTTGAGGTCCACGCAAGACTCACCCAAGTTTCATGGTGATATAAACAACAAGAAGTACTGCACCAAGATTTCCAAGTTAGTGAGTTCGGAAAGACTTGCAGACTTTAAAAACCTTGAGAATGATTTTTCTATTTTACGCAACCCTTTCTCTCTTAGTGCTGATGAGGTACCAGAACAGTTTCAGTTAGAAGTAATCGAGCTTCAGTGTAATTCAGAGTTGAAGGATAAGTTTTCAAATGTTGATACTGGCACATTTTATCAGTATGTTGGGCCAACATATCCCTGAATTAAATGTTTGGCCTCAAAGATTGTCAATGTTCGACAGTACTTATGTTTGTGAACACCTCTTTTATGTGATGAACTTGAACAAGTCTAGACTCTGGTCTCAACTTACTGATGAACATCTCAACTCAACATTGAAAGTAGCCACTTCTCAGTCCTTAGTGCCAGACATTGATGCACTTGTACAGACTAAGAGGTGTCAAGTTTCTGGGAGCAGTAGTACCAGGAATTAAGGTAAATGGCTTGATTTTCTTGGCTAAATTGACTTTCTTTATTATGATTATCACCATCATTGGTTTTATTATTATCACTATATATTATCATCATTCTTATGACATTACTCCCTTAATAAGTGGTCTCACTCTAATTACCTGGCCAGTGTACTCCTGGCAGTGTACTGTATATTCTGATGAAATGCGGCCCGCTGGGATAAATGAGTTTGACAGCCCTGGTCTATAGCATACCTATTTTTTTTTAATATTACTTTATATGTGGAGGTCGTATTTGAGGTTGTCATCTGTTGCACCCCCCCCGCAATTTTGTATGGGGCACTACTTCAGTTGGTGTACATCTGATTACGGTTATTTTTCTCGCATGTAAGTGATTTGGAGAAAATAAAAAGTTTGGTTTTCTTTGGATTAAGAAGGAGTTTGTGATTACAAAGCCAGTTTTCAGTAGAGTTAAATTGCTGCTGTACTATCTTTTCTAAGTTTCCTAGATTGTCAGAGAGACAGGTAATGGTGGAATTGTCTGCATACTGTGCAAACGATGCTTGCTTTATAGAAGTATGAAGATTATTTATAAAGATGTTAAACAGAAGACCAAGGATAGAGTCTTTTGGTACACCTGTAACGATAGGTAGGTAAGGGGAAAAAGTGAAATTCTGTTTGAGCAGGTTGTGAGGTACGCATTGTGGACAGTTGTAGTAGGATTTTTTTTTTTTTTTATGAGGCACAGTGTTGAAAGGTTTTGATAAGTTTAGAAATAAGGAAGCTTGAATGAAGCTTTGCCTGGCTTTATGTCATCTGTCAAAGTTAGGGCAATTGTATTGTGGGTGGGTCTAAAACCATGTTGAGTATCTGGTAGTAATTGTTCCGTGAAGAGGTGCTGGAGTAGCTGTTTACACATTTTTCCAGTGATGGCTGTGGGTCTGAACATAGATTTCTCAGAAGTGCCATATTTGTAGAAAGGGGTGATTTTTCCAGATGGTAGAAATACAGGACTCCTATATTGACCTGTTTTATAAGGATGATGACTGGATATGCAATGGTCATTGTCAGCAATTTTGAAGTATTTTGCAGGAGGATTGTCTGCAGAGGGTGAGCAGGGTTTAGGTTTGGATATTTTTTCTGAAGGAGGTGGCAACTGGTTTTAGTGTGAGGGTGGGGGTATTAGTGGAAGGGGTAGACATGAATCACATGAATCAGGAAGGGATTCATTGGTGCTGTCAAACTTGGTGGCCCTTTATAATGAGAGGAGTTATTGGGACAAGAGTTAAAGGCATTGCATTGTTAGTTAATGGGTGTAAAATTTGTTTACTGGATGAGCAGATCTTTTGTGGGTTCTATCTATGGTTATTTTGTAGATCAGAATACTGTTGTCTTATCAAGTGACTTGCCTTTTGGTAAGGTTATGAAGTTCTTTAAAGCGCTGTAGGTTTTGTGGAGTTTAAAGTTTCTGCCACTCCTTTTCTCTATTTTGCATAAGACTTCTACTTTGATTAGTAAGCCATAGGCAAAGTTAGATTTTACTATCTTCCTACATAGTAGTGCAGGCTTGTTTAGGATGCTTAAAGTTGAATTGAAGCTTTCTACTACCTTACCTAGTGGTAAGGCTTTTAGAATAGTCCACTTAACTGAGTTCAGAGCAGCTAAAAACGATTCAGGGTTAACCTTTGAGAGATTACAAGTATTTTTGTATACTTGTTTGGCATGGCGAGTAATACATGTCATAGCATATGTAGGACATTGATCGCTAAGGGATTCAGGAAGGTTTCTTGATGCAGTGTAGTTGCAAGGATAAGAATGGGACTAGTGTCCTGGGATTTGTTAGTGAGTAGGGGAAGTAATAAGCTGTTTGAAGCTGTGAAGGGTTGATACTAGAAGAAGTATAGTTAGAACTGAAAGTACTGCAGTTGTTTATATCACCTAGGATGACTGTTGCATTGGTAATATTTCTGAGATCCAGTAAAGGATGACTTCAGTGGTGGATGTATTGTTACCGGGGGTATATACAACAGTTGTACCAAAGGGGTTTGTGGTCATTTTATGTTGAAGATAAGTAGCTTTCCATTATTGAATTTAGGTAATATTTGTAAAAGAAGAAACTTTATACGTTTTAGGGTGGAGGATAGCTTTCCCTCCATCTTTTTTGTTTAACCGGTCAGCTCTAATGATGCTGCATCCTGGAGAAAGAATTTCTGATTCTTTTATATGTGGGTTTTAGCCATGTCACAATAAAGGCAACAGTATTAGGTGCATAATGAGAGATCCAAGCATGCATTTCAGTGAGTTTATTTTAAGTGCTATGCATATCTATTGTGGCAAAGTACACTTGTTTGGACTTATTAGAGGTGACCAGATGGAATGTGGGTGATAGGGCAGTAGAGATGGAAGGAGGGCCTGGATTAGGGTGTATGTCACCACGTAGTTTAATTCTTGAAGAATGTTGATGGTAGTGAAGTGGTTTTATAATAGTAATTTGTTCTGGGGTGAGAATGAGGAGAGGTAAAAATTATGTATTTAAAGTGAAGAGTAGGTGATCCACTAAATAGATGTGGAGCAATTTCTTATGATGAATTTTGGAGATAATGGTTTAAACAAAGGCATATAGTAGGTGAGGAAATTCCTGGGTGTGGGTCTGTGAGGAGAGCAAGTATAAATGAAGTAGAGTAATTATTAGTGAATAGCTTATATACTTGTGATCAGGCAGGGAGGCAATAAAGTTCTAAACTTCTCATGAGTTGCAGAGACAATGAAGTTAGCCAGTGATGGAACGTGAAGCAGATCCAACAACGATTTTATTGAAACAAATAAAGGTTAAACGCTTTCTTCCCTCAAGTAATAGGGGACTTCCTCAGAACAAATGTAAGGTCCTCAAACCCAGCCTTAAATAAAAAATAGATCAACCAGTTACTCAATTATCTACACAATTACATTAATTTTAAAATAATTTTAAAGAAAAACACTAATATACATTCAGAAGTTCAGTTGAACATTACAGTACAATAGTAATATGTATATACAAATAAACATACTTAAAAATACAGATTGATAAATGTATGTGTATATATACGCATACGTTTAAAAAATATATATGTATATTGAAAGATTCCATTCAGAGGTAATAAAATCATGTTCACCATAAAATGAATGGTAAAAATTCAATTTTGAAAGAAACTAAATTTGGAAAACTGTAAGCACACATTGCGTGAAATAAATCATATGAGACATCATTTAATAAAAGTATGGAATAAATCATATGAGACATAAAATCGTTGTTGGATTTGCTTCACGTTCCATCACTGGCTTACTGGTTCTGTGGTTTGGTATTCGTAGTGGTTGAGACAATGAAGTTAGACTGAAATATCTGTAAGAGTTGGAGAGAGGTTAGGAAAAGTTAGAGTAATAAGACTAGGGAGTGTGTTGGATAAAAAGTGAGACGCGCACAGTTGGGATTTCAAGAGAGTACTGAGCAAGTTGAGTAAGACAAAGATGAGTATCCAAGACAAGAATTTGCAGTACTGAGTATGAATAAGAATAAGGTGGTGAGGTAGAAAAGAGGGGAGAGGGTGTGAAGTCAGGAGTAGAAATGAATTTAGATTAAGTAAAGTTGTTAAAATGAGATGATAGGTGGGCTGGTAATTTTTTTTACATCAGAAGAGAAGGGACTGCAGTAGTACAAAGGGAAGGAAGGGTGGATATTTACTGGGCATCCATAGAGTGTGCGAAAGACAATGTCAGAAATACAGTGGATGTTGTATTATCAAAGTAATGGGTGAGTGAATGATCGAGTTGGGAAGAGGGTAGTTATACTATTGTGATGGGTGGTATAAGGTTGCTGAATGTGTGGAAATTATCGATATGTAGCTGCATATTAAAGCAGGTTTGTAATGTAATTAAAAATTGAGAGAAGTGGGATTAAATGTTTGAATTTGGGGGAAGGGTTGCTGGGGAGTGAAGCAGGCCATATTTCCCACATTAGTGGTAGACTATCTGTAGGCCTTCTGCATTGCAAAATGTCACAGCTGCAGTTCTGACTCCCATCCATGCAGTCAGGTATTGCAGATAGGTGGCTTACTAGCACTGTCATTAATTGTGTGCGTCCTTTTTTATTTGAGTACAATATTAAACTTTGGTCTTGAAAGACATTTAAAATGGTTCATCTTTGTCACAGCTCCACTTCAGTAGTGTTATGTTGAGCAAATGTGTATTTGTTTCTGTGTGTATGTACTTTTATATGTTTGTGATGATATGTGTGCATGTACCCAGATGTCCATGTAGTTGACATTGACTGGATCTCATGGTTGGGGTCCCCCAGCATTTTTAAACCAGTTAGTTAGTTGTATCTGTGTTTGCTACTTTGGTTTAGAGAATGCAGTTTAGCCTGTATGGATTTGTTGTCCAGCAAAAAAAAAAAAAAAATGTTTGACTAAAGTTTTCATTTCTTCTTTTTTTTCTGTTCTAAGCTTGACTTTGAAGTTAAAGGCATACACTATTTATTTGTAATTGACTCTTTAAGTAGTTAAACCTATTTAGTAGAAGTACCTCTTCAGGACTGACCCAGAAACACTTTTGGTTAAATGAGTTTCTCAGACCTGCACATCTTTATAAACCAAGGCTGAGGAAATCAAGCCTGTTATAACAAGGTGAGGTACTTCTGGAAGTTTATGGTGTTAACCTTCTGTACTAACTCCCAGACCAAACTTGTATCAAAGTTTTCCACTTGAATCAGTGACATAAAGTTCCATTTAGCAAAACACCATTTCACCGACTTCAAGATGTACATTTAGAAGTACACATTATAAACATTGAGGGAAGTACATGAACTTATTAAAATGATGAACATTCAGTTCATTTGGTAGATGTAACCTTATTACTTTATTAGTTTTAATACCTACAGCACACCAACAAACAAGTTTTTAGAGCATTCTGTAAACTTGAGCATAGCACCCACCTACCATTTGGAGTTCTAAAAAATAATATTTTACATGCCAGATGAGCCACTATGGTGTGTGGTGGAGAAACCTTGTGACTTCTTTGCTTATATTTGTTTTGGGAGCAGGTGATTGTAATCCCAAGTGACAATTTCTGGATATAACCTGAGTGCGAGTCTGGTAGCTAGCAGTCAGAGGCTTGTGTATAAAGGTTTATGTTTATCTTAACTGTGTTGTTACAGATGGATGGATTGATTTTAGAGTCTGTCTGACACATAACTGGCAGTCAAAAGTAAGTTTCTATATATGTATCTACATTTGCTGATATTTTGTGTATGCAAATATGTATGTATATACTCGTGCGTGCGCACAGATGCATGTAGGTTAACACAATCTCATTCACACATATCTGCTTCAAAATATTAAAGCCTAATCCACCAGCAGCCTGTTCTTCATAGAGTTTAACCAATCTAAAACTTGCATACTCTCTAATGGTTCGTTTCTGTCTCTAAATTCAATTTCTCTTTCTCACCTTCCTTCCCGTTTCTTCTTTCTTTCATTTTTTTTCTTGTTTCTTCAAGCATCCGTACAGTTTATTATTCTCAGTTTTTGCATATTTATACATATTTGTTTCCCACCTCAGTCTCTTTACTTTTCTGGTTCTTGCATCTTTGTGCTTTTTTCTGCTCTATATTATCCTTACCTATTGCAAACCCTTTTGCTAGTTGTATTAATTCTCATTGTCCCACAGATCCATTCTTTCTACAGGAAAACAGAAAAATCCCATCAGTGATATTCTTGCTCAGCTTCCACTGTTCTCAAGGACCACAAAAGACATAAATGTGTTCTCATTCTACAATAGGATCAACACAAGCTACTCCTTTATCTCAACCACACAGGCAATCTTGTGTGAAATGCACAGTCACCAGTCATTGTGATGGACTTTGCCAAATTGTACCCAGAATGCCAGCAAAAATAATAAATTTAAACAGTTTTTGCAATTAGTTTACAGTGGTACTTTTCTTTAATTCTTGTGTTTTCTGCAATAAAGTGTAAT